>NW_020451114.1:258406-326883 GCF_003343035.1 Apteryx rowi | reverse complement strand
TTGGGATTCTCAGCTTTGGACATGAGTCCCTGAGACCCCGGGCCCTGAATAAAGCACCGCATATAACTGCTTTCGTAGTTATGTGTTTCTTTACGGGCAACAAGGTTGGTAATTTCCTGAGGGGTCTGTGCTATCACAGGATCCTGTGGTTTTCCCCGCCTCGTGGGCACCGCCGTTGCTTCACCCATTGTCTCTTGTGGAGCGATGGATGCCCTTGGTGGGGCTCAGCTCCCTGGGGCTGCTGCGGCCCCAGAGTTCCTCACCTCACCAGGTTGCAGTGCCGCTGCCGGTGCACATGCAAATGGCACTGCACAGTCGTGGCACCTCACAGCTGGACACGTAAATGAGGCAAGATGTCAGCAGGGTCTTGTGCTGGGGTGAGAGCAGTGTATTGAGCGCAGTGCCATCAGGTGACTGCAAGGTGCGTCCACTGTCCCAGGAGTGGAGGGGCTGAAGCTGCGTCGCTCAGCTCCAAGAGCAGCCAGGAGTACTGTGAAGTCCTGTAGTTAATTTGTATTGCATGTATTTTATGCCTGCCTCTAAAATATCTGTAACAGCGAAGAGGATGCATTGTTTAAGCCCCTGTTAATGCAAGGTAAGACAGCTTTCTAAATTAAAGAAAATAAGTAGGGAGATTCATGGGAAATTAATTTTAATTTCAGACATATTTTCACAGTCAGCTCCTGTTCCTGGCACAGCTGAAAGCAATGAAGGTAAAAGCTACTGGAGACAGGCTATCTTTTCCTAGTCTTTATGCCAGCACCACACTTTTGCAGATGTATCGCTGGAGAGGCTGAAACAGGGCTTCACACTATTTCCAGAAAGTCTTAGTGGGTTAATTTTTAACCATTTGCAACTCTTTGGATTGGGCTGCTTTCTTTTGGCCCAGGAGATGATCAGTAACCACCAAAAGCCAAGGAGCCGTTTCATTCATTCAGCAGTGCTGAGCATGCACAAAGCAGCTCATAACCCTGTTTAGGTCATGCCAAATAGGCACTTAATGGAGCTATTTCCCAGAATCAACAGGTAACCCCATGTCTTTTCTAATGCTAACAAATACTGTGTCTTCATAAAGGAGGGGATGAGCAGAATAATAAGAGGGTGAGTAAACTGTTTTGCATGAAGCTAATAAAAATTTTTAGAGGGATTTTAATTGAACTAACTCTACATTTAATTAGTTTTGTCTTATGTTTTCAGCTTTGTCCCCTGAATTTACAGGGCTGAGGCAAATGACGGCAGGTAACATGCCAGTTGTAACCTGTCCTGCTGCTTCTCAGCAGCTCTGCACTTCATCTGAGCGATGCTCCCATCAGCCAGCCCCATTTCTGCATATTTTGCAGTTCGGTAGGTTCCTGATGGTTTATAAGCAGTGTCACTGAAGACCTGTGAACATGCTGTGAACCACCAGGTCACGAACTCCTGACATTTCCAGAGTCTTATTTTATTTTACTGGATTGACGAAGGAGTCCTAGCAGACAGAGATCATCAGTGAACCTGCTCCGGATTACTGAGGTGTTAAGCACCCTGGCCCTCCTCTGCCCCTCTGCACCATGCCGGGAACAGGAGACATGCACAAACAGGAAAAAAAAAAAAAGGATGAAAACTGTCTATCATCTGCAATGAAAATGTATCACACATGGGAAATAAATACATTGGCAAGTGGATGTCTATGTGTCTTAGTAGAGTTGGACAGTACAGGGATTTCCTGCCTTGCAAAGCTGTAAAATTCTTCCTGTTCTGCTCCGGGACAAAACCACATGTGTTTAGCCTTTTTTCTTTACAAAAATAGCTAGTAGCCAAGTGGCCAGGGCCAGTCCCCAGACTGCCAGTAATTCTGCAGTGGGTTTCAAACAATCTTTCCAGTTCTGCTTTGCAGAAATGAATATTTCCAGGAACGCAGGTTCTCTGCATCCCCACTGAGCGTGGGAATCTCTGCCTTACGGAGACTCACTATACTTAGACCATGGGAAACTCTCAGGTATGGCTTCAGTACGAACCCTAATGAAGAAGATGTATGGACAACATAGAAATCCTCCACCTCAGAAGGGACAATGTGCTCACCTGGGCCAGGAGCCACTTCTCCAGAGTACTCCTAGGTGAGGATGATCATTGTGTATCCAGAGCCACCATTTTAGGGCCATTTTGCATCATTTGAGAAAGCAGCTGTGGAGAATTGGAGCCTATATGCTTAAAAGAAGATTGAACACCATGAGTCCAGGAGGCTTAGTTCAGTGTCAAGCAGGGAGGCTCCAGTGCTTAAGCTGGTTGTTAAAGGAAATCAATTTTAAAAGCAGATGGTTTTGGTTTAATTAGAACACCAGGCTCGCTCATTGTAAAGCTGTGTCTCTAGGTATTTTTACTGCTTTATTAACAAGTCTCTTGTACTTATTCCTTTTTCATTACTTGACAGATGCTTTCATCAAGGTTATATAAAGCCCTATTTTCATCCCTGCTTCGCCTAGAAATAGAATAAGGAAAAGCTGAAATACAGATTAATAATAATATTCAGCGTTAAATATTTACCACATAAGTTTTTAAAGTACAAAATGCAATCCCAAACCTGTTTTACAAAAGTTGTTATTGTTTCATGACAGTATCTGCATATCTAAGAGTGATTTCTCCAGGGAAGCAGCTATTTTACTGACACTGACAGGAGCTCTACACTGAAAACGAAGCATAGGAAAGAAATATATCTTCTTCCATGGACATATAGAAATGGGATAACCCCCTCAGAGAATTTCAGTGCTGATGTTAGCCAGCGAATTAGATTGAGATTCGACAGGCCTCAGTTAAAAAGTGTTGCTTCTGCTAGATGCATTTCTGAGCAACCATGCCAAAATTATTATAGAATGCCAGAAGTTCACTTTACCAAAATTCAAGGGGTAAAGTTAATCCTCCTTATCGCTACATTCAAAGAAGCATGCACAGAAAACACAAGCTTGCTAGCACTGCACACTCACTTGGCTTGATGGTCAAAGTGACCAACCGATGTTACATTTTTGGAAAGCAAAAATGTGCTTTTCTTATAACCAACACCACCTGGACTACAAGTTCTTTATGGTCATAGTACCCACAAGACATCAGTAGCACCTTTTTCCATTACTTAAGGATTGGTTACATCCCTTCCACAATTAATGACATCATCAAGGTCATAGTGACCCTATAAATACCCTGTCAAAAACTCCGTCTCATCAATTAGCTTTATCACCAAACAAAATGCATCATCATTCTATTGACATTAATTATAATCCAAATATTGAAGGCAGCATTTGGCTTTACTGTTTTTTCACCCAGTTTAAAAACTGCAAGGATGCAATTTGGCTCCATAGTAAGATATCTAAAAGTATGTACATATGTGTGAGCAAGGTATCAGAGTTCCTGTTGCAGTCAATGGACATTTCGGGAAGGCTCAGTAGAGCTGCCTAAATGCAGGCATTTAGTGCCACTGAAAATGTGCTACGGTATCCCGCTGGGCCTCCAGCTGCTGTTCCAGAGAAGCAGAAGCTTTCTGCAGCTCCCACATCCCATCCACCAGGCCCGCGCAGATGCCTTGGAAGTCCTAGGGCAGCTCAGAAGTCACTTGATATTTATATTTACGCAACTGAGCGAATGTCCTGATTAATATGTTTGCCTTCACCCTGGGGCGGATGTGGTGCTGTGTAAGCTGGTTTGTTCCCCAGGCTACAGCGACCGTGTTGGTTGCTCCCCAGGGTGTACGGGCACTGTAGGCACCTGCTGGGCCTACATGCAAGTATATACATTTGGGAGCGTAAGTGTGGACCCAAAGCCTGTCTTCTGTGGGAAAGATAAGTATGACCATTTATTATCCTATGCCCATCTCTGATACACCAGCTGTTACAGCTCCTAGAGGGCTGGGACATTCAGGGATTCATTTTCTTTCTACTTGACCTACTATAATTGCGAAAATCCTTAAAATGATGAAGCAAGGGCTTGGGGATGGGAGGAAACAAACAAGAAAAAGTCTTCCTAAGGTGTTTTAACAGTGGTTGTATTTTAGAGGAAAAAAACTTATTTCAACATAAAAGACCAGTCAAAGCCAGATTTTATCTTACAACTTTGAAAGTCTCAGCTGTGCTAAAGAAGTTTTTCTCCAAACCTGTATGTTTACAGTGCACTGATCAAAATAAACATAACTTCAGAAAATATTTAATTATATATTTAACTGATGTAACTGTATCTCAGTGATGACTCAGAAATAGGCCCCATGTATCATTTTTTTTCTTCAAATAAATGCCTTTAAAAAACAAGGTGGTCTAAGGAAGGGTATTTGGCAGGAAAATCCACCATCAGCAGATGCAGAACTATCACCCATAGCACCTGGCATCACAGATTTTCATCATGCAGCTACTCTGCCTTTAGCATCATGCCATCATAAAGTCCAAAATGATGAGTGTGTACAGAACACAGGTTACAGCATCATTATTTCCAGGGGACAAAGTTTTTAACTTTTGAGAGTTAATACAGAACCGGAAAAATAGATAATTAACATATTTTTCTCTGCAAAGGGTTGAATTTTTTGATTGAAAATATACTTATTGCTAGTAAAGCTCTACTGTGGTTACACCTGATCTCATGTACCAAGAAAAGGCAAAACATCCTTGAAATGTTCTTGACAGAAAGACAAGAGAAAGAGCAGAATGAGGTCAAAGTTCTTTAAGAAGTTGCTTTTAATGAATAGCAAACAGTATGCATTAATCTGACCACAGGCATTTACAGATGCTGTGTAGTTTAAGCAAAAGAGGCCCATAACCCTCTGGAGTTTACAAGTGTTCTGTATAAACTGAAACAATTTGGTTGACATCTGCTTTTACAGCAGATTTTCCAGAGCATCCAGCTATTCTAGTTTATTCATAATTAAATAGCATCAGAAACATCTGCTTTAAAAATGAAAGTAAACCTCCCAAAGCAGTTACAACTGCATGGTCTATATTTTATTTTTTCAAAGCAATGGGACCATCTTCCTTTCAAAATGACTTTTAATTAATCTCTCTTTTCTAACTACCTCTGTAAATACTGGCATTGTCCATGTCTTTTTACTGCAGTAAATTACTAAACTAGAAACAATACAGAATGACTTTTGTTTTGATGAGATTATTGGGGATGGAGCTGCCTTTTTCACAGTTCATCAGTAGCAGCATCAGGAAAGACCAGGAGGGGCACAATGCTTGGCAGAAATAACACTGACACTACGAACAATAACCTATAAAAATATTTTCTGTATAGGAACAGAGATCAGATAAGAACCTTATTGGGTCTTTATTGATACCAGATCATTAAAAAGAATATCTTACATGGGTAACACTCACTTAAACTTTTTTACACACCTGGCATTTCATCTGTTTTAAGTATTGGGGAAGGAAGATCAAGCAAACGGAATAAGTAACTCCTTATAAATGATGTTGCACAGAGAGAATGTTTTTTCCTGAGTACAAGTCAAACAATATCTTGTTCACCTGCACTTGGGAAGTGAAAGATCACTTCCATTTCTCTCAGTGCACTTTTGTTTTAAAGAAATCCCAGGTTTGTTCTATTTTTCCCTCTTCTTTTGCACCAGCTGCCCTGGTCATAACACACTTTTCAACCTCATGTAATGCCTTGTCTTGCTTACACAGTCAACGGTTCTACACCACTGACATGGTCACTGCCCCAGCTGGCGGGGGCTGAGGAAAGATTGCACCAAGCCCCGCTTTCGGGTTGTGAGTTGGATGGCTCTGCTCCGGGTTTCTGGGGTTCAGAGCAGCTTTGGCACTTGCACTTGTTTAAATATGGAGCAAGAGCCAAAATCCATGATTGTCCCCTTATTGTTGAATGTCTCAACAGCCAGGATACAGTCTGGATCCCCTAATGTTTGCTTTCTCTCCAGATCCTCCAAACGCTTATATTCCTACTAAAATTACTACAATAAATGATTTTTTCTGCTCTGAAGTAAATAACTGCCAATAGAAAGTACCTTTCTCAGATACCTTTAAAGCAAATTTGCATTGGCCCCCTCAGATGTCAAGTAATGAGGCAAAATGATCTGTTTCTTACTCTGCTCTTTAGTCAAATCAGACTCAGGCAGTTCTCATAAAAGCTGTATCCTCCACAAAGTGTGTTTGATCCCTGTCTATGAAAGAAAATGAAGCAGCAGTGCATGCACCTGCTCAGATGAAAACCTGGAAGCAGATTAACAACCTGTAGCAGTAATAGATAGAGGCAGATTTGAGGTCTAGAGATGTTTTGCATAGCTTCCGGTCAATAGGAAGTTACTTTAACTTTGATGCCTTTCTCTTAGCATGCACCAATTCCACTCTCATCCCAGCACATTGGTGCTACTTCCACAGCCTGAAATTTGGCCCCTCCAGAGGTGCTTTCCAGGCACCCAGGAGAAAATCTGTTTGTAATGTGAGCTGTAGCAGCCCAGCCTATTTACACCTGCCAATAAAACCAAAGAAGCTAAGTTGGTGCAGGTGGAGGGCTGATTTCTGACAAAAGGTCTCCCTTTTTAGCCAGCCTGATCACCCTCCCTTGAGCACAGATGGTTGATAAAGGTCTAACATCACCAGAACATTAAAGTCAAGGAGCCCTGGAGGGAACATCCCTGTTGTATATACCCCATTGCCATACCTGTGCTCTCATGTCCATAATGATGTTGTGCTCAGCCCAGGTGTCTCTAAGACACCTGGAAAGTGTCACCGTAGAGCTCTGCTCTGTGGCAGGTCCGGCCTATCTCCAGACAGGGCCTTGTGGGAAAGCAAGCCATTGGCCCAGGAATACGTCAAGGCCAACGTTTTGTGATTAAGCAGCTAAAGGAGAGCAGGATGCTGTGTGAGCACAAAAACAAAGAGAGGAAAAACATGTTAGAGGATAACTTCTGGCATGTGGACTATTTGCGTATAAGAAAAGAAAGTGCTTGAACTTAATTGTAACTAAGAAGAGGAATGAAGGCCAAAGTAGGATGGTATGTCCTAAGAAGTGAGGAAGGTAAACAATATGCAACCAGCGTGAACCAGATAACTGAAGAGGAGTTTGGGGAATCTTTTCAGGAGTGCAGCCATGCAAAGCCAACTGTTCCGAGGAAATCATATCATTAATACCATATAATGCTTAGATTGCTTAGGTAATGGTATCAAAAATACTAAATTTAAGTATGGATGTAACAAAATTAGGAGCAAAGGGAAGGGTTGTTTATTTGGGAGGAGACTGGGTGGAGAAAGGGAGGTATAAGGTGGTGAAAAAGAAGGGCCAGAATGGAAAAAGTGGAGAATAAAGTTTAAAGTTTAAAAYCAGTCAGTGAACAAACAAAGGTGGGATCTTCTGATGGTAGGATTGCAGATACCTACAGACGGTGGTGAAGCTGATCAGGACGTTGGTGGAAACCCCTTGGACAACCTTCTTGACTCTCCATCAGGTCTATGTCTGACAGACTTGGTGGGAGGGGGATAGAGCAAAGAGGGGTAGAATTGCACCTTAATAATATGTGGTACAAGAGGGTACAGGGAATTCTGTACCCTTTGCTGGGATTCAATGGTAGTTATGTGTAATGAAAAAGCCTTAAAGGTGAGAAAAGGTAACTCAATAATTGTGTGCAATTGTGTAAAGAATGATAGAACTGTAAATTGGTGAAAGTGGTGGGTTCTTATTGAACTAGTTTATTGATCATTTAATTGGTCTATTAGATTATTAGTAGTATGTTAATAAATAAGCATTATAATCTCTTCAATCAGCTCCATCTCAAGTCTACAATCTAAGGGGCAAGATTTGGCCTTTGAAGTAGCAAAAGGCCAGGTAGCCCAGTTTTAAGGCATCACCATGCTCAGAAAAGAGAGTTTTGTGCAAAAGCAAAATGACATTCACAGGCAGTATCCCCACAAGAACCGAAAGTGATATGGAGGAAAGCCACACTGATTTAAAGACAGAAGCCATTTTGCATCAGCAGGATGGAGGCAAGCAGCTTCTGTTAGACAAATCTGGGATACAGAATTAAAGGAGAGCTGAGGACAGGGAGACCAGAACAACTGAGGGAAAACAGGGGAGCCTAAAGTGTAAGAAGCAAGGCGGAACAGAAATGTTCAGTTCAAGGGACTCACATAAAACTAAATTATCTGCCAACTATTACAGTTTCCCATGAGAGCTTTGAGTCTCATAAATAGAATAAAACTTTATTCAATCACAGAAAAATCATAGTGCTATCACCCATTCTTAAAAATGTCTTGCATGTGGTTTTGAACATCCTTCTTGTTGCTGAAAAGCCATCTTTGCATTCAACAGATTTCTTAATACATGCACAGTTAAGGTGAAATATTTGTTGCCAGATGTGTAGTTAACTTGGGTTTTACTGTTTACAGTGACGAAACATGGATGCATTTAGAAACTGAATGAGTAGTATACATCATTTATGAGTGGGTTGGTAAACTAATAATGTAGTAGTGTTCCCTATTAACCATCTGTTCTGGTAGATAATGGTTCAGTGCTGAAGGCAAGCATCTCTGCAGTCTTGCACATCAACACAGGTCTGGGAGCGCAAAATAACGACAAGTGCTTATTGGGTTAAGCAATCAGAAACTCCCAAAGTGCACCTGTAATCTGCTTACTGGTTAAGCTGGTCTGGACTCAAGCAGTTGATGTCCTGCTGACCTTGCCAATGGAGTCATTTCAGTCCACACAAATTTTTGAGGGTGTCAGACTGTGCAAAGGGAGCACGCTGGTCTCTCTCAAAATTAGTAACAACATATCAATCAGACACGTCGTTCTAATGCCTGCATAAGGATTCAGACGAAATCTGGGCATAATGTAACACCATTAATCTACTGTTAACTCAGGAGACTGACAAAATAGACAAAAGGCCACTAACTGTTTCAGGAAAAAAGATGCATTTTTCAGCAGTAGTACGTTTCACTAATAACACTGAATTCAGACAAACAGCAGGGATTTTTTTTTTTTTTTCTGTGGCTCTCATTGAATGCCTTGAAGCACAGGGACTCCTACATATTCTAGATTTTTAAAATATACATAAATACAAGTGTTGATATATAATGTGGTCCAGTTAGGGGGGACTGGCTGGCTGGACAGGGCTAGAGTTATGCCTGTTCCTTGAAAATGCCGTGATATGATACTGTTGTGCACTTCTTTAAGTCTTCACAGAAACTCTACTATCATACAACCTTTTGTTTCCTTATTTTAAATATTTATTTCTGCCTCAGATGTGGATGTGATAGTGACAATTTACCTGGTGGAATATTAGGTCTTTTATACTTCCTTTCCCCTTTGTAGTTCTGCAGTCTTCCTCTATGAAGAATTTATGTTGGTGCTGGGGGCTGTCTCGCTGGTGACTTGACCAGCAGACCAAATCTGCATGTTTCTTGCTGAGACAAGGAAAAACGCAGATGTGTCTTTTGTCATCCTCAAAGCTCTTGCATGCTACCAAGATTTTTCCTATTTTTTTAAGTACCTTTTTTGGAGCGTGAAACTTTTTCACTTCTTACACAGGCCTTTTCTCTTCTGCAGCCCATGATGCTCCTACTTGGAATACAAGGCTTTATCTTCCACTCCCAGGTTGTATGGCTTTGGCCATAAGGGTGATGATGGGCAGAGATTAAAAATGGATACTTTTGTCTTACCATTTTCTAACATTCTCCAGTTGCTCTATTTCTTTCTTTGATATCTATTTTTTTTTCTTTTTGGAGTACAGACTGCCTTTTTGGTCCGTGGCTGTACTGAATCTAGCACACTGGGGTCTTAGTCCATTGCTGAGCTCTAAGGGACAGCCACAGTTTGAGCTGAGAAGTCTTGTCTCTCTTTTTAAGCTAAACTGCAGAGCTGAAACCCTTCCCTGTGGTTCCAGCTTCCAGGCAACCTGCCATGCCCCACAGCCCCAGGACCACGTCCCACTGGAGCACCCCTGCCACAGTCTTCTGAGACCCCATCCCAGCCCCTCACACAGCCAGTGCTGCCGATCTGTCTCAAGACACTTACCACTCAACTCCATTCTCCAAACACAGATATTTGGTGCCTACAACATCTGACACTTTGGCATGTGGCTGGTAGATAAGACACAGTAGTAACAGGAACCTTTCTGGGCTGGTACCTGGAGAGCAAACATATACCTAAAAGCATCTGAAATGGCACCGAATGCTTATGAGTGGGCAAACAAACTGAGCCCCTGGTCCTTGGAGATCTTTCTCCAACCACGTTTCTATCATCTGGGTGGGAGGAATCTTAGTGGGTATGTCTGTGCTACCTTTGCAGGCAGATATCAGTGTGGTACAGGCTGTGACACAGCTCTTTTTTTTGATAGTGATTGAGAGGTGAGTTTAGTGATGTGGACTTGGTGCCATACTGACATGACTACACATCCACCTGGCTGACCTGGCTCACACAGCCCTGTGCTCTGCAGTCTGGGAACATGGAAGAAATGATGCCTAGATGAGAGTAGGTCTTCAAAGGATCACAGCATCACTGAAGTTGGAAGGGATGCCTGGAGATCACCTAGTCCAACCTTCCTGCTCAGAGCAGGGTCAGCTCGAGCAGGTTGCCCAGGACCATGGCCAGTCAAGTTTCGAATATCTCCAGGAATATTCAAGGATTCCACAACCTCTCTGTGCAACCTGTCCCAGTGTTCAAACACCCCCCCCCCCCCAGTAAAAAGTTTTTCTTATGTTTAAATGGAATTTCTTGTATTTCAGTTTGTCCCCCTTGCCTCTTGTGGTGCCCACACTKGGCACCACTGAGAAGAGTCTGGCCCCATTCTCTTTACATCCTCCCTGCAGATATTTATATGCATTCAAAAGTTTCCCCCGAGCCTTCTCTTCTTCTGGCTAAACAATCCCAAATCTGTCAGCATCTCCTTGTATGTCAGGTGCTGTCAGATGCTCCAGTCCCTTCATCATCTTTGTGGCCTTCGCTAGTCTCACTCCAGTATGTACTGTTTCTTCTGTGCTGGGAAGGCCAGCACTCCAGGTGTGGCCTCACCAGTGATGAGTAGAGGGGAAAGATCACCTCCCTCCACCTGCTGGCCGCAGGGTCCCTAATGCAGCCCAGGATACCATCGGCCCTATTTGCCACAAGGGTGCACTGCTGTCTCATGCTCAACCTGAGGCCTGCCAAGACCCCCCAGGGCCTTCTCCACAAAGCTGCTCTCCAGCAAGTCGGCCCCCAGCTTCTACTGGCACCTGGCCTTATTCCTCCCCAGCGGCAGGACTTTGTGCTTCCCTTTGCTGAACGAACTTCAGCAGGTTCCCCTCTGCCTGTTTCTCCAGCCTGCTGAGGTCCCTCTGAATGGCAGCACAGCCCTCTGGGCTGGCAGCCACTCCTCCCAGTTTTCTATCAGCACCAAACTTGTTGAGGGTGCACTTGGTCCTGTCATTCGTGTTGTCAGTGAAGAAGTATTGACTGCAATATTATCCCCTAGGTTACACCACCAGCCACTGGCCTCTAGCTGAACTTCATGCCGCTGATCACAGCCCTTTGAGCTCAGCAGTTCATTCCAGTTTCAATTCAACTCACTGTCCACTTATGTAGCCTGTACTTCATCACTTTGCCTATGAAGGTGCTTATGAGAAGAGTGTTGAAAGCCTTGCTAAAGTCAAGCTAAACATTCAGTGCTCTCTCCTCAACCACTTAGCTAGTCATCTCATCATTAAAGGCTATCAGGTTGGTTGCACATTTTTGCCCCTTCATAAATCCATACTACCTTCTCCCAACCACCTTCTTGTCCTTCACATGTCTGGAAACAGTATCCGGGATCTGTTGCTCCATCACCTCCCTGGGGATCAAGCTGCAGCTGGCTAGCCTGTAGTTCCCTGGTTCTTCCTTCTTGCCCTTTTTGAAGACTGGACTGACATTTGCTTTCTTCCAGTCCTCAGGTACCTCCCCTGATCACCATGACCTTTCAAAGATAGTTGAGAATGGTTTCACAATGACATCATCCAGCTCCCTCAGTAATAGTGGATGTCTCCCATTGGGACCCATTGACTTGTGTATGTCCAGGTTATTTAAATGTCCCCTAACCTGATCCTCCACGACTGTGAGTAGGTCTTTCTTGCTCCAGGCTTTCCCATGGGTCTCAGGGACCTGGGATTCCTGAAGGCCAGTCTTACCAGT
The DNA here is from genome assembly GCF_003343035.1 of Apteryx rowi. Classification (NCBI taxonomy): domain Eukaryota; kingdom Metazoa; phylum Chordata; class Aves; order Apterygiformes; family Apterygidae; genus Apteryx; species Apteryx rowi. Next base: position 314,781 of record NW_020451114.1, on the reverse strand, counting down.
AAAGACCAAGGCAAAGAAGGCACCGAGTACCTTGGCCTTCTCCATGTCCTTTTATTGCATCCCCTGCCCCACTGAGCAGCAGACCCACATTTCCCCTCATCTTCCTTTTGCCAATGACATACTTGTCGAAGCCCCTCAAGTCACTCACCAGGTGCAGCTCCAGGTGGACTTTATTGACCAGTTCTCTTTTTGACATTCCATTTGTGCCGTATACATATAGTGAACATCTGCATTTAGCATTATCAGAATCTCCTATCTCTTTTCAATAACTTTGCATGATTTTTTAATTTCATTGTCTGTTATTAATATACTCAACATTGCATTCATTTTAAACTGGCACCGTACTGTGGGCAGGTGGTAAGGGGCTATTTGGAATGATTCCTCATTCCCTTCCAAGATCTTGCAAAAGAAGATGTTATTGCTTTGAAGTTCTATGTTCATGTTATCATTTACACTTAATGTGATTTTTTTTTTTTTTCTAGAGCAAAAGGGAGGGAAGTTGAGGAGAGCTGGAATTTTTTCCTTCACATGTACTTTCTTTTTTTGTGAAAGATAATCAAAATGGATTAGAATTTCTCTACAGAAATATTTCCCAACTTGGACTCTTTTTCTGGCTCTGAAGATATTTTTTTCCTGTAAAAAGAAATTAAAAAGAATTACATTGATTCTTGTTATAAATTAACTGTGGGGACACATATTATCAAATGAAACCCTCAAATATGTCTGTTTCCCTGATCTGGCCTGACCATCCGTGGACGGCCTCCACACAGCTGTGGCTCTTCAAAAGCATTCCCAAGCCTGTTGTCATGTACCATTTTACAAGAGATGCATTTCTTCTGGCTGTGCTGCTAGCTTAAGAAATTCTCACCCCAATGCCTTTGCTTGAGGCCATTTGTTCCCCTTCCTGGTTTCTCCATCCTGTCCCAAGGCAGTGTAGTTGCCTCTTCACCAGTGGTGCTACAAGGGTTGTTTTTAGCTCTTATCATTTCACCGATCCCATTTACAGTATGGATCTCAGAGAACAACTGCAGAACAGGGGATAGAAAATGAACAGGAGCACAGGAATAGTGGCAAAGACAAGTGGCTTCAGGTTTGGGGAGGACTGACTTGTGCCAGCTTTGCATGAAGCCAATCTACCATGCAATTATGATTTGGAAGTCAGCTACCTCTTCAAAGGGTGATGAGGAAGCAACCTAAGATAATGGTGTTTTAAGGATTGTTGTCAACTCTTCTATATCCTACCAAGTTTCTCAACTTATCCTAAGGAAAAACTCTTACTCTTGTGAAATAAAATAATGAAATGAGAAACCAGCTTGTGTGAGAAGTGGAGAACGAGGGCAGATTTGCATATGCTGGGACCCATGAATGGTTGAATTTCTGTTTGCTTTTAAGCTGTGTTTGGCAAAGATTTGGGCAAAATTTATTCACTGTCTTACTGGAATTACAGCTCCCTTTCCAATTTAAAAGCACTGCTGTGTCTTATCTGTTCACCTTTGAAAAGCAATTGAATTATTTGTGCCAGTAGCAAATTTCATCCCTCCCCTCTCTGCTGACTTGCCCAGTCATCACTACAAAGCACAACTTCTTATTGGTCCCCTTGGGGAAAATCTWTACATGCATCCATCAGTGAGGTTCAATATTTCTCAATACTCAGAAACAGCCATCTGCTAACATTTCTGTTGCTTAAACAGACCTCCAGCCATTCCAAGATTTTGTCCCTTTCCTTGCACTCCATTCTTTTAATAGCTTCTTAACAGAGAAATACTGAAAGCTTTTTGAGAAACCAAGTAAACCAGGCTGCCTTGCTGCACTTGAAGCATTATATTCCCTTTTTAAAATTACTTACTAGATTTTCTCCTAAAGAATCCTTCCTTTTCTGAAAGTAGACTTGCATTTTTCTTCTCGAGTCTGTGCTGTTCTAGCCTGACAGGATAGCCCAGGCTTGACCTGATGGCCCTCTCACAGATGTCTGATGCCAGTTAGGATGCCCAGATACCCTCCAGCTGCCCTAGGTCCTGACACCCGCAAGACATCTTGGACATCCTGTGACCCTCGGATGGCACAAGACACGTGTGTGGGCAACTGAATCAAGCCATCTTCCTTTTCTGGGCACTGACTGACCATCCGCAGTCCTTGGGTCCTTCTGCAGTAAGAGGTCTCCTGTCATGTTTGCAGCGCATTTGTGTGAATGACACATGGCCTTAAGTGACCTGAATTTCACCTATATTGTGATCCTCACCACAATCTCTGCTTACTCACACCTTGTTCCCACCTGACACCTTCATTTTAGGGGTCATTAGTCCTTCCTTTCCCCTACAGTGCTTTAAATAATGTATGTGATAGACCACACTCTATGTAAATGTATATTCCATGTAATCTCCTGAGGGTTCCCCTTAAGAACTGACACAAGTTTCCTTGAAAAAAAACAGTATGATGGGAATCACTGATTTTACCAGCTGTATAATGGCACTGAGCTAGTTCAAAACTGCAAGATTCACACTTGAAAAGAAGTGTAGGAATTAGCTTTATTTATTTATTTATTTTTAACTGTCTCTAGAGGTTTTCACTGATATTCTGGTTTCTGAGTCCTGAAGTGGTAAATATGCCTTTGCTTGCAGACAGCCCACAGTTTTCGCTTGTTAAGTAATGTTCTTCCCAGATATCCACTGGGAAGAAGTCATTATATGTCCATGAGTTGAGTTAATTTGGATTCTGCTAATAGCTTCATTTCAATAATTTATTATTTCTGCTGCTAATGACCACAGCTGCACATTTCTGTCTACTTCTTATATACATTCTCCAATGATGTTTGTTTTCACTTCTCTTCTAGCCTTCATCAGACTATTCATAAAATTTATATTATATGTCCAGCTTGGTTTTAAAAATCTTTGTATTTCTATGCTTCACTTTTCCATCATCAAGAGTGAATGGTCTTCAGCGTTAAAAAAATTAGATAGGTACTTTGTTTCTTGATTAGTAAAGCCCATTTCAAAATTTGATATTTAAAATTTAGTCAAAAGAAAGCTTTATTATTTTTTCTGCAGTGATAGAAGATACTGCCCTTGAGTCTTCGGTAACACCCAGACCAGTTATTACAGTACAGAACAAAACTGCTATGGGCCCAAGGAAATGTACTGGTAATGGCCACAATTGTTTCTACAAGATGGGATGGCTGGGAAAAATCTTCCCAGCTTGTATGAATTCCTGAAGAGACTCTCTTGTTCATTAATTTACAACTTCATGGTTTCCAGACTAACGGAAGGGTTTCTCCCCACTCTCCTATGTAGTGGCATTATTTTCACCAGCATGGACACAAGGGTATGTGTTAGATTAGAGAGGCATGTTGAGTCATTGAATATTGCAGAACTCCTGGCTCTCTCCTCCATATAGTATTTTCTTGTTTCTGGACATGTTCTTAATTTCTGGTTTATAAGACAATAAAAGTCTTTAAGCCAAACAAGGCATTACAAGCACTTCCTCTGTAATTATTGTGTCAGGTTGCATCTGATAACACTGGTTACTCTCATAATTGTTAACTTTTTGAAATATAATTCTGTGTTCCTCTCCTCCCTGCTGCAGACACAGCTTTCTCACATTAAAACCTCAAAATATGCATGGGGTTGAATGTATAATCTCTGCATTAGCCCACTGTTTTAGAATAGACAGGAAGGAATAAAGTTGGATTTAGCAGCATATCTTTAAAATCAAACTGTAGGAGAACTAATGCAATCTGAGTCCCAGTCCCTGTCTGTCCCAGGACCTATGAGGAAAAGGGTTTAAAATGTGGCTTCCGGTAAACCTTCCAAAATGAACACCGGCTTCTGATTGCATTTCAGAATGGACAACACTGCATGAAAGCAGGACTGTGTGATGTCTTTTTTCAGGATTGTTTTAGAACCAAAACATAAATGTGTTTCTATATAAAATAGGTAGAATCAGATTTAAACATTTTTTCTAAAAATAAATCTCCACTTCAAGTTCTAAGTTAAGCAAACTTGTAACTTGAGAGTAGAGTTGAATTTCCACACAAAGATAAGAATTTGCTGCTAATAGCATAGTGTGGATGACTAATTACTTTAAATCAAACATAGAATAATCAATTTGGACATCTTTAGAAAATGCTGAAAGTTATTTAGCCTTGGACAATTTCATCATTCCACTAAGAAAATCCAGCAATTTATAACAAAATGCAAAATAGTAAAAATTACATAAGGGGTTTAGGTCCAAAACTCTCATTTGCAAAGAATTTGGACACTTATAGCTAAATGGTAGATTAAAGTTGATCGTGAAAAGTTTTACCAGAGGGGATTGGCCAAGAACATGAATTGCAATAGGAGATGCCTGAAGTCAGATTCCCAAATGATATCTTTTAGAAAATTACAGCAGAAATTTTAATGGATGGTTACAAAAGAGCAGAAATATCATCTAATGAGAGCTCATATTATTAAGTCTACTTCTGTGTCTCTTCTAATCCTCCCTCTCTTCTCCCTTCTTTGATCTCCCTAACCATTGTCATATAATCTAAAAAATGTTCTCTGCTTTAATGGAGTTTAGGTATCTAATTCATTCACTTCAAGTAATAATGACTGGATGGGAGTGAGAATTGTGAGTTCAGCTCCTCAACAGCCAGCAAGGGAAAGATACTTTATACTTAACACAATATGCATCAAGAGAGTTGTTTAAGAATTATGTTTCAATATTATTCCAAATTTATATCTCACCACCTTACATCTTAAAGCACAAAGGTTAAATGACTGATTTAAACTCTAGGTGGAGGTAGGATGTGTCTGTGTCCTAATCCATCCTGGGCAGGCAGATTTCCAGGATCATGCCTACTGCAGCTGATTGATAGATGTTATTGCAGGTCTCCTGCAACGAAAATAAGATAAATTTTGGCTCAGTCCTGTTTCTCACCTCTAACTGCCAAGAAAGCCTAGATGACCAGGTGCCCCCTCCTAGATGGCTCAAATTAGTAAAGACACAACTTACCTTGACTGAAGGTGCTTCTGGGAATTACAGAAAGGGCAAGAAGGAAGGTGTTGCTTTCTTGCCTGTGGAGGCTGCTGTGGCCAAGCATGTTTGGGAAGATGGGCCTCATGCCCTCTGAGAGAGAGCAAAGGGACATGGTAATGCCCAGTGGTGCAGCAGAAATCAATGCCTGTGCTCTACCAGGGCCCCACTCCAACATGATGCCTCCCTTTAAATAATATTTGGAGCAGATATAGAAAACATGTTTGGGTAAGCCTACATTTTGTTCTTTTTTATTTCCAGTGATGTACTAGGATTTTATTGTAGCTGGGGAAGATTATGAATATACAGCTATAAAAAATAGGCTCTCAGGAGACCATTTAACCCATCCTCCAGCTCCAGAGCAGGATAAGCTATACCTAAACCAGAGGTCTGAATAACCCCAAAACCTGCCAATACCTGAGACTCCTCATGCTCCCTGGGTGATCCACACCAGTGCTTCATTATCATTACAGCTAGAAAGCTCTTCCTAACATTTCAGCTACATCTTCCCAGCTTCTTGTGGTTAAGTTTTTGCTCTTTGTCCTATTTACCGTATGCATGAGAATGGGTAATTCACTTTCTCTTTGTGATAGCCTTTTACATATTTGTTATCATGCTCTCCTGTGCTCTTCTTCTTCTTTGAGAACCTGTCTCAGGTCTGTGATCTTGTCTGATCATTCCTGCCTCACTCCTCTGGGAGATGATGCTCTCAAGATCTCCATTTTCCAATTGCATGTTTAGTTTATGATTACATCTTTCAGATCTTGAATCAAGGTGTCTTTTACAGTTCTTTCCATTTTTTGGCAAGTAACTTGAAAAGTTACTTAGACTGAATCTATTCCACTCTATTCTTCTAATTCATTTTGCATGATTTTTAATTGATTGCCACTGATAAAGCAGGCATGTAAGTGAGCTGCGTGATTGAAAGGTATCTTTCATAAAGCCAGTGGATACAACCTGCTCTCAGCATTTCACTGAAAACTCTGCTCTATTAGCATGTGTTATCTCTGCTGGAGAACAGACAAATTATTTTTCCAGGTGATTTGCTCCTATGAGGATTTTTTACTACTAAGACACACACCAAAAAAATTGGCTAGAGCCTGGTTTTCCTTGAAAGATAATGATCATCTTGTAAAGTATCTTACTCATGAGGTAGTTACAAAAAAGGAGAGTTTACTCCATAGTGCCCATTCCAATATCAAATTTTACTCCAATTCTAAACACTTTTATTTCAGTTATTTTCAAGTGATCAGCCCTATAGGATGAGGGAAATCTATATCTCATTTCACCGTGATTTTATATGCACTTTTTGAATTCTCATATTTTCTTTTGCTTTTCTTTTCTGGTCAGGGAAAGATCAGAGGATTTGAGAAGAATGTTCACCTTCTTTTGCCTGAAAGACTTGTAGCCAAACCTTGCTATCGTTACCAACCAGGTGAAACAAAAACTTTTTCCATGTAAGTTATAAGTAATACTATATACTGAATCAATAGCCCAGTGTATTTTTTTTTCTTTCTTTTGGATAAATTCCCTACTTCAGCTCTAATTTTCAAATTAAAGAGAAACAGAATTAATCATAATACACATAGGAATTTGGAAATTAGGCCAATAGCTTGTATAGTTTTGTTTGCACTGTGAACATAACTTGTTTGCTTGGCATAAAAAGACTGGAGAATCAAGTAAATATCACTTGTCTAGCTAAAGACGGGACAGAGGGAATGATACCTTTGTCAAGGGGCTGAGGCACTGTGGAGGTGCCTGTTTCAGTCCCTTAAATAACCACTGGAGATAACATTGGAAGCCAAGTCCCTGCATGCAATATTTAGCCAGGAAGACAGTTTGAAGCAGTCTCACCTCATGGTTCGAGCATTTATCAAAGCGTCAATGCACCCCAGTGGGTTTGAGCCTGTCGTGAAAGGAGTGATGCACTTCACTCGTAAGAGGGAAGCAGGACTACGTTTATTGTAGTAAGACAGCGACTTAACAAAGTTCAGCCGTAAATAAGAACATTTTAATGAGGTTTGACTGGCAAGGTTCACTCAGTTATTTACCRCATGAAGGACAGGGTCAGATGTGTATGCAACGGAGACCCTCCCGTTGAGTCACGAGGTTCAGACTGGGACCCCCTTGCTTTCTAAACTCCTTCGGAGAGGAGCCTAGGTGCGGCTGGATCCAGTCCTAGTCTCAGACTTGGTCAACGGTTTATGTCTAAGGGATTATGTGCGCAATTAGTCAGAGATATAACTCAGCAAAGTTTCACGAAGTTCGCAAAAGTTCAGCATGCTGTTAATCACTTACCAAGGATCTGTCGCAGGTAAGGAATCTCTCAACCTCGAGGAGTAACCTTGAGAGGCGTCCCTGCTCAAGGGGAGGTTCTGCAGTGCAGCCYGCTGCCGTGCAGGAGAGCTCAAGGGGCTCTGGGCTGCCCCCTATTTATGGGGGGGAGATGATTGACTCATAGTCATATTTGCATACTAGACGGGCCTTAGTTGGCACATGCTCAACCAGCCCCTACATATGTGCTGTTTACAGGGAGGTCAAGTTGAGGGGGAGAGAGCACATCAGTGGGGGAGGAGGAGCACACCGTCACAGAGCCCTTTAGGTCACTGGGGTTACCTGAGCCTGGAGAAGGGTGATCTCCTCTGGGTGCTGATCACCTTCTTCAGCAGTGATTTGCAGGGATGAGACCTGGCCAGTGTCCTCTGAAAGGCCTCCGGGCCAGGCCTTGTGGGTGAAATAGCAAAGCGGCTTCTCCATCTTTGTGGGTGTACAGGAACAAGCTGGTCCAGCCTCATCCTGAAACGCCCTTTAAGGTGTCCTGCAAAATTTATTGACAGAAAGGGAAATCACTACAAACATCAGAGTATCCCAGACGGGTGGTAGAAGTGTGTGCGTGAGCGTCTGAGGAGCAAAATATTTAGAATTAAGCTGTGTCTAGTGGAAGCTAGGCAGTGTTTATGCCGGTCTTTATATGGAACAAGTTTATATGACATTTTAAGTTATTTTTGTGTACCAAACTCACTGAGGATCTGTTCAAAATTATATCCCTTATGTCTGTGTTTGCTGGGGCATAGGGAATAGTGGTCTTCAGCTCCCTTCGAACTGCAGAATTGGAGGATCCTTAACAAATCCCTAGCAAACCCCTAGCAAACACCACATTAGTTCCTGAGAGGGTACTGGACTGGAAGTCGGTACAACCCTGCTGTTGTAAGGTGTATATGAGTATGAGATGCTACGTTTTAAAGATGCAGGTATGGTGTGTGGTAACATGCATTTTTTCATCACAGTCTCCCACCTCTTCTGAGAATCTATCAGGGGAACTTGAATAAAGAGTAGGCACTGCTTGCTACTATTTTTACTTACATCATAACCAACCTACCTTGCTTGTTCTGCTGAGTCTTTTGGATTAGCAGGAGCCTTTTTGATATAAGAGGCAGAATTGTGAGTTTTGGCAGTTCTTATGAACAGGTAATTGTAAGCTTAACTCTGAAATAGGTTAAGGATGATACGTACCTCCAACTGATAGAGAAGCATGGCAATGTCCAAAGTTGTTTTATTCTGAAATGAATCTTGGCACAAAAGCTTACTCTTCCTGAACATTATTTGGAATTTAAATAATTCCTACCAACTGGTGTGAGCAGTCTGAAATTGGGTGATCCTCATTGTTTCTGCCAAGCTTTGTTTCCCATTTTAGTGAATCTTTAATTAAAATGGGGCAAAAAGAGTCTCTGATTCAGCTGAATCTTTTTTCCCATCTACTGCTTCAAACACCCACCTAGGCCCTGTCATCCTCTACCAACTTTGGGTTAATATTTTTAACCAGACGTGCACATCTGAAAATATAGATGGCACCTTCAGCTGAATCACCAAACTACCTAATGGGCCGCCTCTGCCAGCTGCCTTCTCCAGGTCTGAAACCCGCAGCAGCTCCTAGGGGTAAGGGCTCAATCTGCAGTGAGGTGCAGGAGCAGTGGCACGCACCCATTCGTCATCCTGGCCTCAGTGCACGTCATGTGCCTGCATTCCTTGGGGGAAAGATGGCACTTCAGGGCATTGCAGAGCCACCCAACTGAACTGAAAATTGCCCAAAGTAGCAAGCAGGAAATACTAGCAAGAAAGGGAAGAGACATTGTTTGGCATGCTGTGCATAGTCCTGGTCTTCCATGTTCAAAGAAGATGAAAAAAAATGGAATAGATGCAAAAAAGGTCCATTACACTCTCTTTCCCCTCATGATCTTATTGGATGCCATTGAGGCAGGTTGGCTTGTTTCACCTAGCAAAATAAGGCAGAGAGGAGATATTTTTACTGCATTTGGACATTTCAAGGGTGGGAAAGGATAAACAGAAAGGATGGAGCTATTTGTGCTACTGATGACAGGCACAAGAACAAGTGGTATAAACTGGCCATGAGTAAACTTACACTGGGAAAGAACAGATTTCTAACTAGATGTTGTTTTGAATTATGAATTTTGGAAAAACTTTCAGCTGAATACAGAAAACACAACTGTTTCCAAAGCAGAATTTAAACAATATATGAAAGGGATCGGATAATATGCCTGCCAGCTGTTCTAGAGCTAACCCAATTGCTCAAGTATCTCCCTCAGTCCTATATTTCTGGGAGTAGAGTACATTATAAGTTGCCTTACCTGCAAGGAATTATGTGCTAGATATGGATGAGATAGTCTGAATCACAGCGCTGGGGACAGGACACTTGGAACCTCATGCTAGCTTCCTTTCAGACACTTTTTGCTTCGGTGATCACCAATGCATGTCAGACCATGGTTGGACAGGGAGGTCCATCCAGATAGTGACCAGATTGAACAGGGGAAGGCAGGGTCTTAAAACATACTTTTATATTTCAGGTATGTTTTGGCCACTTGCATCTTCTGTTCAGAGTCTGAATCAGCAGATCCGCTCTGAGAAAAGCTCTCAGGCCAGCAGGGCTTTGCAGACAAGGCAGGTGGGGAAACGCCTAGCTTAAAAAACCTCCTGTGGATGAGATAGGAGATAAAGCTCTGAGCAGCTTAGAAGTGTCAGGCTCTTTCTGACAGCACACATACTCCCTAGAAGAAATATGGCAACCAAGGGGGTGGTAAAACAGCAGCTGACCATGGTTTGGAGGCTATATATGCACGTAAGCATTGGTCGCAGGTGTGGGCAGTCAGGCACCTCTGCCCTTTGAGGCTCTCAGCTTCCTCCCTACAGCTTAAGGAAGGGCTTTGGCATCACCCTGGTTTAGCCAGAGATGGGCTGTACATGTGTTTTCTGTCCCAGAGCCAAAATCTTGCTCAGGGGGTGTTTTTGCAGCAAAGGCAGTAGACCCCTGCATGCATGCAGAGAGGCAGACTGTGCTTGCACTCCCAACAGGCTGTATCTTCTGTTTAGCCCTACTTTCAAATGCCCAAGGAGCCTTTGGGAGGGAGCTATTTTTATTATTTCATACTTAATTTTCCAAATACGCATGCTTCCAAGGCTAAAAACAAAATGTGAAGAGGCATTGCACCCTAAAAAGGGCTTTCCTTCACCTTCTGACCACTGCTCTACTGACTGCATTATAACAGCATCATCTGTGTAATAAAATCAGCCAAACACCTCTGGTCAAAATGGGACCACTGTTTGAGGGCTGGAGCCGGTGGGCAAGTGTCCCACCTCGGAGCAGTTTGAGTCCCAGGTGATGTGGACTGTAACAGCGTTAAAACCTTAACTGCAGGTACAGCTTATTCGGTAGATTTCATTCTTCAGTCAAATAAGATATAATCATGTTTCCTTTATGTGCTTTTAAAGGCCCTAATCCCTGCAGGAATAAAAAGAAATTATTCGATAGATTAATGTAAACACTTCATTATACAATGAGAGTATTTGTGTTTAGGACAAAATATTTATGTTTTCCCTCAGTAGGAAAATACATAACACTGCCTATTATTAATCATCTTAATGTTAAAAAAACCCTTTCATTTATGGTTACCAAGTACATATTGTGTGATTAGGCTATTTTAAAATTTGATGAATGGAAATTTTAACTCTGTTCTGCCAATGAGGCAATTTTTATACTCAGATGATATTTACATTATAAACAGTACAAGCTGACTGCATTAATACTAATAGAGTCATTTGTTATTGCTCTCTCAGCACTCCTGCTGGAAGCTGGTTACTTTGGATTTAAATCCAGCTAGAGTGTTTACACGATAAGGTATTTGTATGCTATTAACACACCTTCCACACTGACATCCAGGTACCAGCAGCAAGATGTATTTCCATGTCTGTAGGTTTCACACAGAAACAAATTAGTGTTTTTTCAGGATTTAAATTAGACTTTTTCTCCCCTCCTCCCCTCACTGATTTGAAGTATGTTTTTCACATTAAAGTTGGAGGCATCTATATTATATTTCCTTGACCATTTAAATTTCCATGATAAGTAAATCAGGACCTCTGCCTCTCTGCAGTCACAACAATTCTCCTTTCATACAAATATTATTTCTTGGGGAGAGCTTGAAGTGTAGTGAGATGCTGTGGTAGTTAGACGAATGTTGATGACAATGTGGTGTATGCTGCTAGCATGATTTACTCACCATAACCTCTCTCCATCACCAAAATATACTTCTACACTGTCCCAAGTGCTTCAACAGACAAAAGAAGAGTTAACGAATGAAGGCTGAAATAACCTTCTCTCACGTTAGTCTCAGTAGTGCTTAAGTCTGTGTAATAGCCCTGATAGAGCAGGGAATATAGAAAATCTCAGTGTCAGACTTTTCTGTGGACCTGCATTGCTGGCACTGTCTTCAGACTCTCAAAGAGAAAGAGGTTACGAGCTTCAGCTCAGCTCATTTTCCTTTTCTTCTCGTAGAGGTAATATCATACACACACACCTGCCTCCGCAGCCTGTCCGCAGCCCTTTGGTACCTGTTTGTGGCCATCCCTCCTTACCTGGTCTCACTTTTCCCACAGGACTTCTGCCTCCTCCGGAGCTGGGAAGGGCCTAGGTTCACTTTAGGAATAGGGACTCAATATTTTGTTTTTCCTCAGTGTTGAATGTGTGGCCCAAGGCCTTATTTACTGCATGCTAGTCAAACCCTGCTCTGAAGTGCTAATTCCCAGATACTTTTTTTCCTGTGGCATTCATCACCCCATAATGCGACTGCTTCACAGATGTTAATTAAATTATCTTTACAGCGTGCCTACAGGGGCAGAGAGGTGCTGCTAGCCTCGTTTCCCACCTTTCTAAGGCACAGGATGATTAAGGTAAACAGCTACCTGTGAAATAGCTGGCCTGAGGCAAACTCACAACTCGGGGAGGAAAAGCAAGAAGGAAGCTTCAGTGAATTTTGCTCAAACATGTAGGTTTTTAAGATTCACTCTGAACCCCTCCACTGGAAAAATTCTGCACTACCTGAAGTCTGAAGAAGATGCTCCAGCCAGACATTACTCTCTGTTCCTTATTGCATGTGCATGGACTAGGACCGTTTCTTCTGATACTCTCACAATCAGCAGCACAGTGAAAGCAACGGGGACATCTCCATCCTCCTTCTCAATTGTGTAGCATTTAGCTTTAATCATCACAAACATCAGTGCAGTGAATTAGATTACTGATGCCATGAGATGATATTTCCATCGTCCAGAGCAATGCACCAAACAGCTGAGCTGTGGCTAAAGCAGAAGAATGGGTAGCTGAAATCCGAGCTTTATTTTCACATGTATACAAGGTATCTTGCTTTATTAAATAGCAGAGAAATAAATACAAAACAGACCTCAGCTGAATAAAGATCAACAGCTGCTAGTCATGGTAGGACATATTCAGACCGTCTTCTGCAAAGCCAAAGTTACAGAGAGCAATGGCTGATTTAGACGCCCTATTGCTGTATTCCACCCTCCTATAACCGATGGAAAGAGCTGAGCATGATACCCCAGCTAGACACCCAGTCATAGTCTGTGTGAATATGGCCCTTTTATCCAAGGTCTACCAAGACTGGGGTGGGACCACCCCCAGGTTTTTGGAAGTCTGAACGACTTGGTGCTTTCTGCTGTGGCAGATGCTAAAAATCTCCCTTTGTGCCATAGCACACAGTTTGGATATGGCACTGTGTTATCAGAGACACATAACAAATCTCCGTTATTCTGTGAAGAGTATGTGTGAGGTACAAGCAGAAGCACACTACAAACAGAAGATAGCAACCCTAAAATCAGCAACACTGAAGTGCTGCATTACTGCTCTTTAAAGCTGGGCTTACCAGAAACAAACCACCATTTTCATTTTATGGAACCTCTTATATTTGGGTTCCAGCCACTGCACTTCTTTTAATATTTAGTTTTATGTGCATAGATGTTCAGTTACAGTCAGATTCTAATTAGATAGCATTATTTAGAAATTTAAGATTTCCCAAAAGATTGCATATGAAGTAGCTTGCTATGGTATTTGGTGTTTTTGTTCATTCCTAGATTACAGACATTATAATTATTTCGCATCATCTTCCTGCTGGTTGGAAAAATGTGTTTACTTTTTTTTCTTAAGAGAAGGGGTGGGGAAGAAGACCAACTGCTTTTTTATGTATATTGGTTTGTTATGCTGAGAGAAAGAGAAATACAATAGCACAGAGTGTCCCATCTCACTTTTCCTACCTTCTCTTAGGATATGCCAGTAGAGATAATCATAGCTTTGTCCCTTTGAGACAACATTTCAAAATTTCTCCCTTAGCATAGTTTATATACAAACCACATGCATTTCATCATCAATCCCTTGACAATATGTGTTTTAGATTTTCTTTTCAATTAATATTGTCATTGTTTTAACACTGAATAAAGCTTGCTGGCTTTTTCAATTTTATCACTAACCTGTTCTGTACAGCTGCTAAAATAAACTCAAAGAACAATATTAGCAAGCATTGTCTCTCACCTCTTTTAGGTTGTTTTTTGGATCCATTAGAACAACAGTAATTAAAGATATTGTCTTTCTTCTTTAAGTCACAGTATTTGATGGTGTTAAAGATTAGTATGTCTGGACCATGGCAGCCCAAGACATTAAATAGCTTCAGGGGTAAGTTTTGAGCAATGAAAAGTTCAAATAAATAAAACATAGCCTGCAAAACTCTCTCATATGTCCACCATGTTATTCTCTTCCAAATTCCCAGCTTGATTTCATGGTCACAATTACAGCGTCTAGATATAGCCCAAGCAACAATTAAAATATTTTGCCACTGCAAAAAAGGGCTACTGCTTTTACATAGCTTTGAATTGTTTCACAGTTACCTTAAGCTCCCCAGTGTCTACAGAGTTGGGCCAAACTCTTTGGCCCAGGGATCTTTTCTCTAACAGGTACAGTGTCTTGCATGAATCTGGTGTCCATAAACATTAATGCAGTCTGTGTCATTATTAATATAATATCCCTGCAAATAGTTAGGCTATGACAGAGACTTTTGAAGAAGCCATGGGAGGTTGCAAGTACTTCTTTATAAGAAATCCTTGCACTCTAAGTAGAAATCTAGTACTTTGCTGAAAACCCTGAATTTTAAACTAAGTTCCAACCTTCATTATCTGACATTAAAATTATACTTCATAGAAGCTCATCTATTTAAATATTCCAGCTGCAGTTTTGGTGTCCATTTTATCACTCGCTGTCCAGCAAGCATAACAAGCTTCAGAAGCTTAAAAAATCAGCTCAAGGAAGTTTGGTACTAAAGCCAGGTAATGCTATCTCTTGAAATAAAATTTAATCAACTGTTTTGAAGCAGGATCATTATTTGTTTTCTCTGGAGGAGTTAATTTCTACAGCTGTGTGCTTTGACAGCTGCATTCTGCACTTGTGGTGCGTGGGTGTTAAGAAGAGACAAATGGGTAAAACACATCACAGCAGCATTAAAACAAGTCTCCTAGTAATGGTCTCCTTCCCCTAGAAGATGCTCTTCTCCGTGAGCCCTGCAGTTGGCATAACCTGGCAATGCCGATGGTTTCTGGTTGCGACTAGCTGTGCCCTTTGCAGGGACCCTGGCAGCTCGGGGCCCTCTGTTCCTGTGGGGCTGCTGTCGCCCTCTTCTGAGGAGGCTTCGTTTTGGCATCACCCCCGGCAAAGATGGGGGTGGGTTATAAACTGGATGCCTTCCCTCATCCTTGCTGATGCTTTGTGCCATCCATTGCTTTTCTTCTTGTTTATTGACTTTCAGTCATATTTATGCCAAATTTTCCAGGTGCAAGAGATTGGCTGGGGAAGTTTCTAGAGTTGTCCTTCAGTGGGAAAGAGGGAGCATCTCCCAGAGTCTCCCAAATGTTTTGGCTCCTCTCCTTGTGCTCATGCCTAACCCCAGCTCCACGCTGGGAATGCTGAAGGAAGCCTTATGGGATGTGTGACTTCCTCCAAGTAACTACAGCAGGGTCTCCTGGTGTTAGAAGAAGCCGCCCCACAGCCTGTTCATCTCAATACGCATATTCCAAACAGCTGCTTTTTAGCTGCTCTGAATTGGGTTTGAAGTTATGGTTATGAAAACCTCCTGCATGGACTCTTGTGGTTTGGTATCAATGGCCAGAATCAGCTTAAATAAGCTGGAAGAGTGGGCATAGGCAGTATTTTTTCATAAACTAACTGTTCTGTATTTTTACATTTACTGAAATGATCATAATATTCCTGCCTTATATCTTGAACCTTAACTGTACTTTCAATCTTCAGTTCAATCACTTTTTAATTACTTTATTATTATTTCACTCAGATAATCAACAGCTATGTCTATAGCAGAAAATAAAATGGAGCCGGGGTGCTGGATGAAATACTGACACATGATCATACATAATTTTCAAATGCTAGCACGCTCCTTGGCTTGTCTCTAGCCTGAGCCAACTACAATCTCTCAGGCAGTGCTTGGGTACGTTTTGGGGAACAGCATGCATTTCAGACCCTTTCCAAGAGGCAGTATAGACAGGGATACACAAGGTGTGCTGGGCGAAGAGGAAGGGAATTTAGCCCTGTGTGGACTCTGCTATACCACTTGACCTCAAAGACTAAAAATGAGCTCTGGTCCATTTTATTTATTAACACGGGTATGGCCACTGAGTCCAGAATAGTCATTCTCAATGCCTCTCTGTGATTACACACCATCCTCAGAGATAAAAATGAAATAGTAATGTTGACACGTTGCTTAAACTGGGGCTGAGGAGTTGACCTATTTGTATTCAATTCCACCATAAATATCTTGTGTGATTTTGGACAATTTACTTGGATATGGATAGGTTCATTTCAGTGGTAGTTCAGCATGTCAGGTGTTTTTGCAAATTCAGAGAGTCACCCTGCATCTCTGAGTGCCAATGTATATTTTAAAAGCCAGCTTCTTATCTCTATAGATCTCAGTGCTTCTGTACCTCTGAGGATATGTCCTTAGCTCATGGTGATCTTGTTAGGGTAAAACATGTAAGTGAGCTGAAGTACTGCAGTAATAGGAGATTCAGCTGCATAACTATCAGCTTAATTGATTTATTAGTACTAAGATAATTGGTAACTCTTTCTAGATGCTRTCTAAGTCTCCTATGTTTGTATGTGGTCAGGTAGAGGGGATCTGGAATCCCCAATGTTGTAAATCAGGATAGAACTGTTTATTCTGGCCACAGTTTTATGCAGTTTTATACAAGTTGGCCAATTGGGTGGAGACTCTTATCTTTTATTTATGTATTTGTTTACTTATTTCTGCAATTCATAAATGCTATAGATAACTCTAATAATCATTCAGATAAATGATAAGCAGCATTTACAGTTGATGGACAAACCATTCCACTTCTTTTGAGTGGGGCCATATATGGAACCAGACTGAGGACCTGATCTAGTTAGAAATAATACAGAAAAGAAAGTTTATTTCAAACCCAGATCAGGTCCATTTTATGGTCCCACAAAGTTGTACAGGCAGAACTGGGACAGGTGATAAGGGGCTGGGAGCAGTGAGAGACGGGGAGGGGCAGGAGCCATCAAAGGGAACATTTGTCAAATAGCCTGGCAGGTAGTATTTTGGGTGTCTTTGGTAATTCAGCTGTTAAATTATGGATAACCATTGTCCTAAAACATGCTTTTAGTAAGCCTATGTATCTATCTAGTAGGGGCTCAAACAATTTAACCATAACCCACACAGAGTATGCGACTGATGCAACCAAATATGCCCAGGCGCACTTCACTGAGAGTTTATTCTGGGTAAAGGATTTTGGATGACACATTACTGAGTTAAGAGGCAACACATGAAAGGAAAATTAATATTTATTCATAGCCAACTTTAATTTGTCCAAAATAGCATAGATTTTAAGTTCTTAAGGCTCCCAGGGTGTTTAATACATTTTAAATGCATGATAATGAATTAAACATTCCAAGATTTTCCCTTCCTCATATTTATGTGGGTCGGAGGAGAGATAAAAAGTTGGAGTTGATGTCATTGTTATGTAATTAGACTTGTTTGGACTTTCATTAGTCGGTGGAATTGCTCCCTCGGTCCTGTCCATGTAGAGTGATTTGTAATTCAGCACAGAATAGGTTTCCTTGGTTTCACATAATTGCTCAAATTTTTATTTGTCAACCGTTGTAGATCACACGTATTTTCACTGCCGCACAGGCAGACAACTGCTGCTTAAAATAACTCACATCCTGCAATTCTTCCCTCAGGAACTTATCCATGAACATTTTCAGTGTACCGATTAATGAGACCAAGCTTCCCCCTCCCACTGCTCTGACTAGAATATTTAAAGGAATACTAGACAAATTAAGGTTAGACACTCTGTATGAACTGACTCTTGTTAGTCTTAATAAAAGAGAGGTAGAGGAAATCTCAATAAATCAGAAGTCTGCTACTGCCTAAATCAGGAATACGCTCCTCAATTAAAGGAGACAAGCTTTAACATGTGGCACAAAGGTCTCAAATTGGAACAAATATTATGAAACAAGTGACTAAACAAGCAGCACAATTATTATATACCATAAGTTAAAGAAGCATCTGTTGCCATTGGTTTTTTTTTAATTAATAATTGTGTTTGCCAAAACAATAAAACTCAGCAGTTCAAATAGAAAATTAGAAGTCCCCATGTGAGAATTTAGGGTGTTGGCGTGAACTGTATTAAGCTCACAGTTCGTATATGTGATAAGCATGTCTGATTGGGTTGTTACAGCAGGACATCACACATTGCCCATTGCAATTGCTTATACGAGAATGATAACGATTCTTCTTGTCAAAGTCAATGGTCTTTCTTCATCTGCTTATCTTTTTTGATACCAGCTGTGCTCTTAAACAAAGGACCAATCTATACAATCCTAAGAGTGGTATAAAATTTATATGAGTGAAGAGTGAACTGCATTCAGATGGGCCACTCTGGGGCTAATAGTTAATAAAGAAAAACATTTCCTCTACAATGATAATTTAAGAACCCTAATTTTCATATATATGGATGAACATGAAATCAGTGGGAATACCTGTGTGCTGTACTCAGCATGAGTAAGAGGGTGTGCTTGGGAAGTTATAAATGTAAAGCAGGAGAAGTGACTTCCTGTTACAAGTACTGCTCCTGCATATATTGACTTTAAACTATATATATTGATATATACTGACTTTAAACATATGTTTATCTAAATGTTTTACAGCCTTTAACATGTTGAAACCTTTGTGAACCACCGTCCCCTTGTGAAGCTGTGAAAAATTGTTAGCAGCATTTTGAAAATGGGGATCAGCAAGGTGAAGAACTGAGTTCTCGAAGGAAGGCAGGAGCTGGAAGAGGACGGCTTTCCTCACCAGCTGACCTGTGCCTTCTCCAGGTTACGCACCAAGTCTCTGACAAACCTGAAACCAGGAGTTTCCTGCAACCAAAATCACCTCTCAGCTGTCGGACCCTTCTCACAGCTTGCCTTGAAGGGCAGTGTATGTCTCAGCACAGGCAGCAAGTTGCAAACCTCCGGCAACCAGCCTCAGCACTTGGGCCGCCTGTTGTCCCTGTGAGCAGTGTGGCTGTTGTCCACCTGACCGCTGCCTCTACCACTGGGCAGCCTGCCAGGACTGTCATCTCTGGGGCTGTGAAGCTGCTGTCTTGCATGAACACTACAGCACTTGCAGGGCCTCAGTCAGGAGACATCTAACTCAGAATTCAGATTATGTAAGACAACAAAAAATGTAAGTATCTTTCTATCTATTTTATATATATATATATATATATACACACACACACACATATATATACATATACACACACACACACACACATATACATACACACACACACATACATACATACACCTAGTTTTGTCTAATTTTCATGTCATCACTAATGGAAACTGCTTTGTAAGCTTTCGTCTACTCCATTTCCAAACAAATAGCACAGCAGCGTCCCAGCACATGAAACCCCAAGCGTGAGACTGACCACAGCATCACAGAATCACACAACGGCTGAGGCTGGAAAGGACCTTTAGAGATCATCTATTCCAACCCCCTGCTCAAGCAGGGTCACTCAGAGCAGGTTGCATAAGATCATGTCCAGATGGATTTTGAATATCTCCAAGGATGGAAACTCCACAGCCTCTCTGGACAACCTTTTCCAGTGCTCTGTCACCCTCACAGTAAAGAAGTTTTTCCTCATATTCAGACAGAACTTCCTGTGTTTCAGTTTGTACCTGTTGCCTCTCGTCCAGAAGAGTCTGGCCCGGTCCTCTTTACACCCTCCCTCCAGATATTTACACACATTAATAAGATCCCCCCTCAGTCTTCTCTTCTCCAGGCTAAACAGGCCCAGCTTTTGCAGCCTTTCCTCATATGAGAGGTTCTCCAGTCCCCTCATCATCTTTGTAGCCCTTTGCTGGGCTCACTCCAGTATCTCCATGTCTCTCTTGTACTGGGGAGTCCAGCACTGGACCCAGCACTCCAGATGTGGCCTCACCAGGGCTGAGTAGAGGGGGAGGATCACCTCCCTTGACCTGCTGACAACACTCTTCCTGATGCAACCCAGGAGACCATTGACTTTCTTTGTTGCAAGGGCGCACTGCTGCCTCCTGGTCAATTTGTTGTCTACCAGGAGCCCCAGGGCCATCTCTGCATAGCTGATTTCCAGCAGCACGACTCTGCACTTGCCTTTGTTGAACTTCATGAGGTTCCTCTCCGCCCACCTCTCCAGCCTGTCCAGGTCTCTCTGAATGGCAGCACAGCCCTCTGGTGTATCAGCCACTCCTCCCAGTTTTGTATCATCAGCAAACTTGTTGAAGGTGCAATTGGTCCCATTGTCCATGTTATTAATGAAGATATTCTGTAAACTGTACTGGACCCAGTATTGACCCAGCTGGGGGACACCACTAGTTACTGGCCTCCAGCTAGACTTTGCACCACTGATCACAACCCTTTGAGCTCTGCCTTTCAGCCCATTTTCAGTCCTCCTCACTGTCTGTTCATCTAGCCCATACTTCATCAGCTTGGAAATGGTATCCAGGATGACCTGTTCCATCACCTTTCCAGGGATGGAGGTGAGGCTTACTGGCCTGTAGTTCCCTGGGTCGTCCTTCTTGCCCTTTTTGAAGTCTGGAGTGATGTTGGCTTTCTTCCAGTCCTCAGGCACCTCCCCTGATCACCATGACCTTTCAAAGATGATGAAGAGTGGTCTCACAATGCCATCAACCAACTCCCTCAGTACTCGTGGGTGCATCCCATCAGGGTCCATGGTCTTGTGCATGTCCAGTTTGTTTAAATGTCCCCTAACCTGATCCTCCTCCACAGAGGGAAAGTTTTCCTTTCTCCAGGCTTTCTGCCTTTTCTCCAGGGCCTGGTGTTCCTGAGGGCCTGTCTTACCAGTAAAGACGAAGGGAAAGAAGGCATTCAGCATCTCTGCCTTTTCTGTTTCCTTTGTCTGCAGGGCCCCTGCCCCATTCAGCAGCGGGCCCACATTTCCCCTGGTCTTCATTTTGTTACTGATATATAGAAGCCSTTCTTGCTGTCTTTGACATCCCTCACCAGATTAAAATCCAAACGGGCCTTGGCCTTCCCATCCCCAGCCCCGCATACTCAGACAATGTCCTTATATTCCTCCCAGTTTACTTGTCCCTGCTTTCACCTTCTGTATACTTACTTCTTCTGTTTGAGTTTTTCTAGAGCTCCTTGCTCATCCATGCAGGTCTCCTGCCCCCCTTTGCTCAACTTCCTACTCATTGGGATGGACCGTTCTTGAGCCTGGAGGAGGTGATCTTTGAATATCAACCACCTTTTGCGGACCCACTTTCCTCTAGGGCCCTATCCCATGGGATTCTTCCAAGCAGGTCCTGAAGCCCAAGTTTGCTCTACTGAAGTCTAGGGTAGTGATCCTGCTTTTTGCCCTGCCCCCTCCTCTCAGGATCCTGAATGCCACCATCTCATGGCCACTGCAGCCAAAGTTGCCCCCAACCTTCACATCCCCAACCAGTCTTTCCTTGTTTGTAAGTACAAGGTCCAGTAGAGCACCTTTTCTTGTTGGCTYCTCTATCACCTGTATCAGGAAGTCATCACTGATGCTCTCCAGAAACCTGCTGGATTGCTTGTGCCCTGCTGTGTTCTCCCACCAGCAGATGTCAGGGTGGTTAACCAAAGACCAAAGAGGCTGACTGCAGGCTCCAGCCCATTTGCACTGGCCAGGTCAAATGAAATACAGATGGAGATACAACCTCTGTGAGGAGCAAGAAGTAGACTGTGTTTTTGGAGAGTTCTTCCAGTAATTAAAAAAATATTGTCTGTAGATCAGGTAAGAACATTAACGGGAACTTTGAAAAGAGCTTTCAATCCCACAATTTTCCTCTGACTTCTTATTTTCCTGTGGAGAAAGAAAACTGAAGTGTGAGAGTAAATGCTGACAGAAGGAGTTTCTGAAGGAGTCAGTGGCATCTAGGAGCATGATGCAACTGCTCAGTCATAACATAATTACTTAATCTCTCTATCAAGAGAAAACCATGATAAGATAGTATTGATTGAGGAGGGAAAGTTTAAAGCTCTGCTGATAACAGCTGAGTGAGAATGAGGCAAGGTACATTTTGCTTGGAAAGGAGGTTCCTGTGGAAGACCGTACATGCCCTTGTGATGTACAGAGCTCACAACACAACTCTGTAGCTCCTTATAGCCCTGCAGGGACAATCTCTTTGCTGAGAGCACCCGGGCTCGGCCACCTTCCCCTCCTGATGGAGGAGACAGGGAGGAGGGGTGGTGGATGAACCACAAGTGATGTAGGTTTGGACACCAGCAAGTTGAATATAAATGTAAAGATATTATGGGTGCTGGCACTCCTAGGTGTGGGAGCTCGAGGTGCAAATCCTTCAGAGCTGTATGCCAGGTACAGCTCCTGCCCCTTGCAGGCCAGGTTCAGGAGAGACTGCTCTGGTTAATGATTTCACCATCATGTGAGATAGATAGATGCTAAAGAGCTGCCTCCTTAAGACACAAATAGTTTGTGATAGAAAACAATAAAAAAATTGTTGAATTTTACAGAAAAAATAACACTCATTAATCAAACAAATGGCACTCCCAGGAATTCCAGCAGTGTCGGGGAATAAATTGATTGCAGAGGTTGTCTGTTCTCTCTACACCTCTCAACATTTCAGAATGTACATAATACCCAGCTTTATTATCTGTTGGCCCTTTAATTTGGAATTGAAATGCAATTAAAATAGCACTTGAGAGAGCCATATATTTTAATTAATGGCCTGCTTTGCTGAGAATTTGGAAAACAAAGAGAGTATTGCCCATTTGTAATGAGTAAATCAAGACAGATGCATTCCTGGGAGTTCATACATCAATATGATGACACAACCTAGTAAACGGAAAGAAAGCATTCCTCTGTAATCTCACTGAAGTCGCTCATTCTGCTTGAGAAATTTAACCCAATGGGTGCATATAATATGTGGAGTGTCACTTATATAGACTGAAAGGATGCAATTCTCCTTCAGGGCTCCAACCCAAGGGCAGCTCCTGTGAGACCTCAGCCCTCACAATTCTCCTCCCTTTCACACAGCATCTCCTCTGTTTGGTACCCAGCTCCAGTAGTAGCTTTGCCCCAGGACTGTGACAGAAAAGTGCTGCTATTAGATATCCATGAATGAGGTTTAAAATGTCATATGAAAAAGACTCACAGCTTCTTTTATCTGAATATTAAACCGGGAGGATGTTCAGTAGACTCAATGACAGTCTGACCTGAATTCATTTCAACCTGAAATGGAGGCATGTGAGCCCTGTGACTTAAAGTTTGGGGTTTACCCCTGCTCCCTCCTGTTCAAATGCCCCAAAGCACAGCTCTTCTTGGTTCACAGCCTCTACTGTCTCTCACCGGCACTCGTGGCATGGCACTTACACTGCTCAGAAAGGAGCATTTCTGCAGTCTTGCAGCCCAGCAGTGAGTCACTAGGTTGCAGCTGTAGCCTGTTTATTACAAACAGGCATTGCTCAAGCCACTGTCCTCCTGCCCTGGGAGACAGGGTCTCTGTCTTCTCTGAGCTTGGCTCTCTGTGGGGCCTCCCAGCACAAGTYGCCCACCAGTGGCAGCAAGCTGGGAGACCGAGGCACCCCTGGCACCAGTGGTGGGCTGAGGAAAGAGTCTGGCAGTAAATGACCCTCTTGGATCGGGAGTTAAGGCTGCCCCTTGCCACCTCACCTCCATTTTAAATATATTTACTGATGTTACAACTTTCCTCTGTTTAAACATAAAATTATCCTGGAACATGATCCTGCCTTTCCCATTTAATGTTAGATGGAAAGCTTATTGTACAGCACAAAATCACTTGCAAGAAAAAATCTAAAATTGATTTTTGAAGGTTTGCCTGCATAGCTTTCACACCATATGCAGAGATTCCCCTGCTCGCTCCAGTGACCTTTTGCAGATGTTTCTGGAAGACTTTCAAGGATTTGCCAGGCTGAACTATTTCATACATTTAGTAAATGATTGTTCCCTTGATGCTATAGAGGTGAAACAATCAACTTCATAAAAACATATGAAGTCAGGGTCAAGATCTGACAATATATTCATTTAACTTTATGCACATTTACTTCCCTGGGATCATTCTATTCAGAAAACTAAGGGCACACTTAAATGTTTGCAAGAAGATACTTTAAAGTAAATAAATATGGCATAAGTGAATATTTCATAAAGAACCTAATGAAGAAATTTTAATAAAGAGACTTTATATAATAAAGAAACCCATGGCTTGTAAAATGATTTCTTTCACTTTGACACATTTCATTCCTCTATTATCCTACTCTTTTAACATTTTTCTGCTTTCCTGTTACTCTGTCCAGGACAGATATTAATAAGCATCTCTTAAAGACTGAAAAGGAAACCTAAGGGGAAGTGGGACCAGTATCGTGCTGAAGATGAAGAGGCTGGTACATCAAGCCCTGGGCAAACAATTGCCCAGGGAGAGGTGGCGACAGGAGCCTTTGCTCTCATTTAGACTAGAAAAGCTCTTCCCATCTTGGGGGAGCAGAGTGAACTGATTTCTTGAAAAAGGCATACTCTGTCTCAGTGCTAGTCCTGTATCCAGCAAGATGGGAAGAGCTATCTGTAAATCGCTCTTTGTGCCAAATGGACATCAGTAGTTGCCAGAGAACAAGAACTAGATTTATGGGTTATCATCAAGGACTCAACCAATAGTTTCCTTATGATAACATTTACCAATAATTAGAGCCCAAATGGGAATCATTTATGGTTTCATTACAGGTACTGTTTCTTTTCCCAAATAAAGAAAATACTTCTTCAAAAAATCTTTTTTTTATTTTCACTACAGCAAATATTATTTCAGAGTGCCTGAGATCTTAGTGCCTTTGTAAATGGGGCAAAAGGTAGCAATGTACTTTCAGAGCAAACTGTCAAGGATTGCCAAGCTCAGTCATTACTAATTTTGCTCATTATGTCCTGCAGCTATTGCTCAAGGGGCAAATAAGACCAGAGAGTTAAGTAAATAAGAGCACACACCAGTTATGATTTTGGCTAAAAGGCTGGAGCTAAAAAGAAGAGATTTCTTCAGCTTTTTACAAAGGGAAAATAAAAACAAAACAAAAACAAAAAAAATCAAATGCTTAGTAAAAGTAGACACTACTGTGAGAGACTGGAGGAAAGCAAGTGTACCAACCATTTTAAAACACATTTAGAGATCTTAGAATTACAAACCCAAAGGTTACAATTTGCACATGACAGCATTTTTTTAGGTAAATCAGTCTTTCCTGGGCTGCGGAAATGCAGGAGAAAGTGCCTAAAAATAGGTACTTGGGAAGCATGATGATAGAGAAAATTGGCTGTTTTTAGTATGAGGTAATGAGCTTTAAAATAAATAATTTGAACTGTTCTGTCTCTTTGTTTGTTTCTCAGTTAAAACTAAGCATTCTTGGAGAAGACATGGGCAACCTTTGGAGCTAGAATCCAGTGAAAGCTCTAATCCAGTCACCCTGATTAGAACAAAGAAAAGATTGGGATAGAGAAGTGAGAAAATCCCGCTTAACAAATCGGTGGTTCTCCTGCATTTTGAATGTTTTATCCTGTTTTGGTCACCTCATCTTAAAGTACATGAAGCAGAAACTAATGGGCTCCAGAAATAGGTGAGCAAATGAGTGACCACAGGGAAAAGCCCCTCTCAGCTGAACCCTGAGCTGGAGGTAGAGGGCTTTCAGCTATTCTCAGAAGTGCAAGGAGACTTTAGAGACCTTGATCTATGTTGTGGCAGTTGCAAATTGCATATCAGCCTATTGTCCACCCTTCCAGATGTACGTCCTCTCCTTAGCAGCCTGCCGAGAGATGCCAATACATAACGGCCAGCTGCCATGGTCTGGGTTGGCAAAGGTTTGCTTGCACAGCCTTTGGGGAGATTGTGCACTGGCAGAAGCCAGCTCAGAGAATAAACCACAATGCTTGAAAAATAAGACCAAGGGCTACCAAGATTACAGACATATTCCTTAATTTATAGGCACTGACTGAGATACAAGACCAATATGGTAAGCAAATATGGAATTCCTGCTCCCCTCCTTAGCCATGAAGCTACAAAGTCCAGGTTTTACTTATGTACATCTTCTTTTTCCCTTCTCTCAGTAATACCCTGACAGTAAGTTGGTAAGATTGGGTGATGAGACTATTAACTCTTCCTTTGATCACTGTTTTTTAAACAGCTAGGACCATGCTTACTGAGCAATCCAGTCCAGTCAACTCACTTGGCACATACAGCTACAATGAGGTCTCAGAGGGATTCGAGGCAGGTGTAAGCACCCCTCTGACTGGTTTACAGATCTTGACTGTAGGCAGGAGATGTAGAGACCTACCAGTTCAGACTGGGAAGTCATAGGGGTGTGTGTGCAGAAGACGTGCACGTGCAGAGGGAGGTTGGGGCTGGCAGAGGGAGAATTTCTCGTGGGTTGCAGCCTGGTTCCCATCACCTCCACATTTTCGTTAAAGCTTGTCAGGAAATATTTSTCCAGTGGAAAACGGTTGTTTGTTTATTTTGTTTTTCTCAGCATTTAATAGCTCTTTTTAAAAGCATCACCAAGGTTTTCCAGCAACTGGCAGCAACAGTTACACGCACCCACTTCAGAGCACATGATTTATCCCTGAGATCAGAAACAGATGGGGGGCCCTTTATCGACACCTGCATATTCACGGGGCAAACAGCAGATCTGAAGTGCTTCATCTGGGAAACCTGTTTTACAGTGCAGGTCTCCTCCTGATATCATCTTAGAAAAAATTGGAATATCATATTGTCACCTAGACTTGTTTAATGAAGCCTGAACAGGCTTGTTACCAGCCCCATTTTATTTTCTGAAGTACCAAAAAGATGGGAAGGGGGAGATGCACATGAAAGGTTACTAATGGCTGAATCAAAGGCACCTAATTAGAAGCCTGGATAAGTGCACTGAAGTGAAGGAAGGGAATCTGGATGAAACAAAAAGACACTGTGTTATTATTAAAATCACTAATGTTGCTTTATAAACCATGATAAACCACAATATCTTTAGGCTTATACTATATTCTGAACTTTGATTTACTTGTCTAGTTATGTTATAATGTCAACTTTCATAGCCAAGTCAAAAATCAAACAGTTGATCTGAGCATCCAAATCTATGTGCTTTCCTTGTTACAGTTACCAAGGAGAAAATCCTCTTCTCTAATCATCAAAGACTGAAGGTGAACTTGGACTTTCCAAGAACCCTGAAGCAGAGCTTGAATAAGACTTCATAATGAAAATGGCATGAGCCTTTGGATCAGGTACAGAAAACCACACAGGACAAAAAAAGGAAAATCTCCCTTTCTTTTTTTAATCTGTCTATATCATTGTGGACACTCAGGCCTGACCGCTTCCTACCTTAAAACACCATCCTGCTGGCCACCTTCTGCATGCTCATGGCTCTTGTCCTGACTGCTCTGTAGACGGGGAACCATGAAAACCAGCCAGTGGTGTAATTGGTAAAGGAATGACAAATTTACATAGCTGGTATGTTAGAGAAATGGGAAAACTGCATTATCCCAAAGTAAAAGTGGATAAATTCTATTCCCTTACAGTTATCCCTGGATATAACATTTGCTTTATCCTTTATTTTTTAATCCAATCTGTTTACAATCAATAAACAAGAGGAAAAAAAGGCATTTCTAGAGTACTGGCTCACCGATTTTAGATGTCTACCTCACACATACTCAGCCATGAGATGAACTGGGACAAGAACTTGCCCATTTCGCTCCATTAAATACAAAGGGAGTCATTTGCAGGCAAACGCCTACTCTGCAAATGGCTAACGTAAGGTGAGATGAAAGCCAGCCCTTCTGTCCACTGGTCCTGTCACGTAAGGCTAAGAAGGAAGGGGCTTTGGCTGCCAAAGTGAATTCAAAGGAAAGCTGAAACAACTATACCTACACTATACATATATGTATGTGTATATCTATATGCATGCAATATAAATAGAGATGTGTATATGTACATGTTTATATGTATATGATATACACATATATATACATAATATATACATATCTTGCACAGAAATATACAGCTTGGAGTTGAAGGTCCTATTTGTCTCATTGAGTCCTAGTGTGCGTAGTTACGTACAAGCAGGAGAAGCAATCTCTTTATACAGGGCAGGTGCAATAGCAGTCTTCACAGTCTGTATCCAGACAGAGATGCAAAACACCTACTGGAAATGAGTAAAGCCATTTCACAAAAACTTCTGTGAAGGAAACAAAACACACACATAAAGCTACTCACAGCAATTAATAGGAGTTTGCTAATTACAAATGAGAAGAGCTGAAATTCCCAAGAATTCATCCCTTCTTTTGTTTGTAAAACCAGTAGCGGAGTGAGTAAAAGCCAGTTTTCACTGCCTTCCATCRCACAGGGCAGGACTGGTTTGCAAAACCCTTTCTCACCATCCCAGTCCAGCAGGGAATTGCTGCCAGCCCAGCCAGCCACTTGCTCCATTTCCAAATACAGAATTAAGAGTTCCTTCTCTGCTCCTAGAGAAGTCACTGATAACAGCATCAAGGCTCCATTTACATTTACTTTTGCCAAGTCTGGATAATCAATGGTCTAGAAAGGCTATCAAAGCCAACAGTACCTATTACACTGAAAGCCTGATTATGGTACTGGTGATTAAAAGGAGAGAGGGGTCTGGAGAGTTTTCAGGAGAAACATCTTTTGAGCCCATCTACTCTTTTTCTACTTAGCAATTTTGCATTAACTCCATAGGTTCCTCAGGGTGTTAACRCCAACCTGCAAGCAGGAATAAGCTTCAGGCACAGTCACGATTTAGGTGATTTTATGAAAGCCAGTGCTCTCCCAGGACAGCAAGTGTTGCTGGAGAGTTTGAGCTCCTATCATTTAAAGATAAGCTTTCAGGAAAAAACAGGACCAAAAAATCAAGCTTTTAAAGATTTGAGATCTGGTACAAAATAGCAAGCCATAGCTAGACTCAGATGGGAGGGTAGTAACCCCAAATGCTTTGCTTGCCTCTCTACTACAGGCTGGGTCCTGAGGTCTTTCTCTGAGAATAAAAACACTTGTGGTTATAAGGCATGATGGACTGAATCAGCCTGAGCCAACTGAGCTGGGTGGATCTTTCTCTAACCTTATCTAGGGTATCATCTGGTGTGGCAGTTCTTACACTGCTGTAATAACCCCCCAAATTTTCCTTATGCTGTCTACAGAAATGGGACAGCTACATATCCTAGATTTTTCATGTTAGTATGTGTTCATCTTGCTTTTGCCTTACTGTTTGCATATTGCTAACAAGGATTTCATGGGTGTGGGCAAGCCTCAAGCCAACCCCCAGGACTTTCTGGCTTGGTGCACCCAGCACCCTGCTTGCACTTGCTGCCATGGGCAGATGTGATCCAGCACTTCTTTGGCATACGGCAGGTTAATGCAGAGGAAGCCAAGGCCCCCCTGGATGTCCCATGAAATTGGGACATCCAGAAAAAGATGAAAAAAGGACTCCAAGATGACAAATGCAGAGTGACTCCCTCACCCTGCAGGTCTGACCCACTTCTGGGGCCAAGGGTCCTCCTGCAGCACCATGAACGACATTAATGAACATCTGAGTTTTCCCTTTGGGCAGCTGAGGGCATTGCAGCCTCAGACTATTTATTGCCCCCAAAGACCATCCAGGGCCCCCTAAAAGGCCCTAAGGGAATCATGAGTTCATGGCAATGGCCTGAACAGGTTAACTGAGAGAAATTACATTAGATCTTTAAAGATAGTATTGGTGAGCAGCCTTGTGCTGTGTAACAGAAAGAAAACCCAACACATTGCTAAGATAATCCTGTGATATTTTGAAGAAATCGTGCCCCCTGCTGATTTAATTAGATTTTTTTTAGCCTCAGCTCTAAACCTGGTGAGAACATTCAAACATACTGATTAGTGTTCAAGGTCAATAACTCAGATGTCCTGCCGGATACTAAAAATCTTCTCTTTCAACCCTGAAATAAGATGCTTATTATTGATCTTTGGGAAGCAGAAATAAAAAGATGAATGGCATATCCTTGCAGGGACAACCTTTTTGAGACCATTCCTAGCATTTTACATGTCCTTTGTAGCATTTAATGGGGAAATAAAAGCCTGGAATACTAATATGGACAGAAATGCATGAGTGGGGAATTTTTCCGGTTTATAAAATGTCCACGAACATTTGTGGCTTCTCCGTTTGTTAAGATCATCTGATTTCCCAGCCAGCCTACAAAGGACGTACATCAGCTCCCCATTTAAAACGATCATGAGTGATTAGTACAGTAAAAAGAGATCACTGTGGAATAGCAATCACTGTTATTTTATGAGATGCTAGTTTATACCCTAATATCCTGTATCATCTCTCTCAATGGCACTATAAAAAAAAAAAAAGTGCATTTTCAGAAGTCCTCAGCTGTGTCCAGAGGGCCAGAACTGAGGTCACTCCCAAAGGTTGGCCAGCAAGAGTGGGGGGGGGGAAAGAAAACTGTGCAGCCTCCCCGCGGCGTGCTATCGCAGGGTCCGAATCAAGTGCAAATCGGGGGCAGCCCAGAGGGGTGGCCGGGGGTCGAGGGCCGGGCCAGCTGGGGGCTCCTGGCCCTGCTGGGGGCTCCTGGCCCTGCTGGCCGGCTCCCACTGCCACTCCTCTCCCCCAGCAAGTGTGACGCTGAGATCAAGGTACAGAGGTGTTTGTGCTGGATTTAAGGTAGTTCAATGCTTCGTTCACCTAAAAAGCTGCTTTCTGGTATCGTGTTGTTCTCTGCTGGTGTTAATGAAACAATCGGTGACATTTTCTTTTAGCTTTCGTCTTGCAATCGCTGGATTGCAAACCTCTCCTCACTTAAAGGTCGTTGAGTACCCTCTAGCGGCTGTTTTTGGAAAATATATCTCGGCTCTTTATTGGTCCCGAGAGACTTAATAGCAGCTCTTTGGAAAATCTTGTGTTGGTATTTAAGACACACAGGGGATGGATTACAGTAAGAGCAGCACATACTAAAAGTTTCAGACAGTGTAAGAGCTTCTTCTCGTTAGTAAAAATCAAATATGAAGGCTAAGCAAGATTAAAAATCAATATTTCTGAAAGAAAGTGCTTGTTTGTTTTGAACTAGTAGCTGTGGAAAAATACCCATAACGAAAAATCAGCCTGACACTAATGTTCATTGACAGGTTTGGGAATAGCCAGGCTGAAGCTCCCAAGCCTGCCTAGCTTGGGCAAAGCACCCAGCCATGCCCAGGGAGTCACCCGCACCACGCAGGGAGTACCGCGCTGCTGCCTCACCTTTTTGCTTTTCTTAATTAACTAATGCATTCAAGCTCTTTGCTTCCCACAAACTGTATCAGCAGCGATTGCAGATTTTCTTCCAGATCGCTGAAGAAAATACTGAATAGCAGGCACCAGGGTGATTTGCATTCAGTGATAACTCTCCTGTCACAGCTGTTTCTTCAGATCTACCAGTTACCCAGGTGTTAACCCATTAATATGGCCTCTACTGCTACAACACACTGATAGTATTTTCATTAAAGTCTTTTACGGTACTGAAGCAAAGGACTGACAAAAATCCAAATATCTGTCTACACAGACAGTATGTAGATAAACAAATAGTCTCCATACAGAATAAAAGCATGCTTTTTTCCTCATGATCATATCGAGTAACATTACTTTCTATTCCTGTCATTTATCAGTTCAATACCTGTATCAGCATTCTCATCATTTTGCCTTGGGCTGATGTCAGATTAAATGTCTTACAACTACCAGATTCATCTTTATGCCCTTTTAACACTGTCCTAATACTAACATTCTGTAAGGCTTCAGAAATTTCCCTCATATACCAGGATGTATTCAAAATGAAGATAAGTGGGCCAATTATCTCCTAACAGGATCTTTCAGACCTCCTGAATATGTAGCAAGACTTAAATGTATTTATGTATAATATATATGTTTAATATCTTCACATGTTTCTAAGGGGCTAAAAAATATGACTTCTCTCATTCTACTTGAATATATCATCCTGTTTCTTTCTAAACTCATAACAGAAACATCTGGCTTTCTTTACCTCTTCTTCCAAATCTTTTAGCTGCAGCCCTGCTGTGGCTGCTGCCTGCTGTGTTAGAGGGATGTCTGACAGCCATTGCCCTTTGCACTTCTCATTTCTTTCCAGGAGCACAGACCCCATGATAGTCTGCTAGATATTTCATAGTGATAAAATACCTTTGGCCAGTTTAAAAGCCTTCTGACTGTCTTTCCCTCCTGGTCATATGCTGCTAGTCCACCTCCTTTTTCAACGTTTTTGCCTTTTTTTGCTTATGGAGCTTGTGGCCACCATGGTTCCTGATGCTGCTTCTCTTATGCCTTTCCTCTGCCAAAAGTCTGTCACTGGTGAAGCTCCAATTTCTGAGCCATGCTAATGGATGAAATTTTGCTTTTGCTGGGAATCATTTCCTGCAGGTAGTTGACTGTCCGTCCATCATGATTTAACAGTAAAACAAATTCTTTCCATTTATGTGGGTAAAAGAATGGGCAGTTCAACCCCAAACCCTCTCTCTAACCTCCTTCCTCTGTCCACCCGCAGTCTGCTCTCCCCACTAGCAGCTGACGCACCTCTCACTCCTCTCTGCCCACTCCCTGGGGTCAATCGGGGGTTTCAAAAGTAGAGTGTGCAGGTCAGGACATATTTTCAGTAAGGGGTGCAGGCTATCTGAAGAGCTTCTCCTTCATTCAAGGTTGCCCATGCTTTGAACAGGGGTCCGGACCAGACGACCTCTTAAAAATGTGCCATATTAAGTCATAAGGTATGTGAAAATAAAAGAAAAGAGGCTGTTGTGTGCTACAGGGTGAGGTAGGAGGCATAACTCGGTCACGCTATTGGAAACACTTCAGTGGAAGACATAGTCTCCATGTTGGAAGAGGCAAAACGGTTGCTGCTGCAGCTGGCGCATGCGAGTCCAGCGTCGGGCYGTACCCAGGTGCTGCACTCAGCTCCCAGCACCAAATTGTGCCTTATGCAACACGAGGACTCATACAAACTTTTAAATGCCATAAGATGGGTGTGAGAGAGGCGACGTGACAAAAAAATTACMCTTAAAAGGAACAGGTTGAATTTCCTGCACTAAAAAATCTCCAGAAAGTGCGGAAACAGTTTTAGCTTATATTCCCCGATCTAATGATTTTCTAATTGCTTTGAAGGTTTTCCATTAACGCCAGGCTGCAGCCCTACTGCTCGGGGAGGTACTAAACACTCTGACAACTGACTTTTTCCCTGTTCGCTCCACTCTTGTGCTCCCCACCAAATGACGCAGTAAGAATATTGCTATTTTAAAGGTGACGAGTCACCTGAATTTACTAACAAYACATTTAAAACCTGTGTCATTTCTGGCTGTGTTTTAGCCAGGGCTCGGAGAGCCCTGGGAATGCAGGAGGATGCCAGCTGTTGTCAAATGCTGGGAATCCTTTTTTCTAGCCAYGGTTTTCTAAGAAACTGGCCTCTATTACACGCACGGCACTTGCTTTTCAGCTGTGCTCTGAGAATCTTYGTCTCTAGCAAATGTTTCTTGTCTGACCTTCCCAGAGAGTTAAGGAGCCCATCAGCTTGGCTTGAGAGTTTCATGATGGGTAAGAGAGGAGTTTTTCTTCACTTCCACTTACTCGACAGGCTTCAGAGCAGTTTCCTATGGTGTTAGAAAGCAGGGAATATGCCAGCTTAAGCATGAAATAGACAATTTGCTTTACAAAACAAGTGGAAACGTTCCTTTCTGCGTGATTTCAAGCACAAGAAACAAACATTTATAGCAAAAAAAAAAAAACAAAAAAAAAACAAAAAGGGCTTAGCCAGCACTTCAAAGAGAGCGAGCTCCTACACGTTAATTCTAATGTGATACCTGCCTCCTTCCGTGTTGAGAAAGGCTGCTCAGACGACACATGACCAGGTCTACCACCATTGCTGATTTATTTATTTATTCTTTTTTCTCGCTCTATAGCTTGGACCCAAATTTTGAGGAGGGTGTTAAGAGGGTTTTTTTGGGACTCATGGAGCCATCTTCTGACGGAGAGGGGGCTCTGCCGCATGCCCCCGTGGCAGAGCTGATGGGGGCAGGTGCCCTCGTTACCTCTCCCAACCTCGCTTTCCCCTGTGTCCGCTTCCTGCACGTCCGTTGCCCCGGAAGCGAGCAGGGAGGCACTAAACCAGAGCAAATTCCCAGCTTCCTGCAGAAAAAGAGGGTCCTGGCGGTTCCTGGCAGCACCGCAGCGAGGGAGCTTGCCCAGCACCTCGCGTGACCCATCCATTTACCAAAGCAGCTCCTGGTTGAGGTCACTCAACCCATCATAAAGCTCCTTAATCCTTTTCCCTCTCTTTCCAGATGTACCATCTTTTCTGTCTGTACTTTACATTGCGCCATCCCCACCCCGCTACAGCCACCCTGCATTTTTTTTTGCCTAACAGCATGCA
This sequence comes from Apteryx rowi, assembly GCF_003343035.1. Classification (NCBI taxonomy): domain Eukaryota; kingdom Metazoa; phylum Chordata; class Aves; order Apterygiformes; family Apterygidae; genus Apteryx; species Apteryx rowi. The sequence continues at coordinate 280,428 of NW_020451114.1, read as the reverse complement.
ATTAATTGTAATAAAATATGACGCCCATTTCCCAGCCTGAGTCAGCGGCAGAGCACGCCGGCTGCAAGCGTGGGGAGGAGGGTGGTAGAGGTAACGCCAAGGGGCAGGCCAGCATTGCACAGGGCCCCGTGGGGGGAAACCTGGTCCTGCTTTCATGCGGCTTGGTGATGCTTTGGCCCGTTTTCTCGCCTCATCTCTGCCACGTCGGATATGAGCCCAGGGAAGGGCCAAGGGGAACGGGGCATCCCAGCTGCAGGAAGGGAGCAGATGGACTGTTCCTGAAGGGGCTACCTACCTTCTCCCCAAAACACTCGTCTGTCAGGCTGCTCCTGCCACAGCTACCCTGGTGCCCACTTCATAGTTGTGGCATGTCTCAGTGCCAGCTATAGTCTCGCCATTTAGTTATTCCCATCATTCTTACTTACCATTCTTTCTTAGGGTAAAGCACAGATGTAAATCCCATCATAAAACCATTTGATCATCAGCACTGTGCTTGATTCACTCCACCATTGCAACAGAAAGCAGTTCCTTGGAATTAAAAATATTTCCTTCTTCCAGCTTAGAGATAGTCAAAGCTAAAGAAAAGCCTATGCCAGCAACATGAGAACAGCTCACGGGCTGCATACAAATAGCTGAACTGATGTATCTGGGAACACTCATTAGTAAGATGAGGAAGATTTCAATCTTTGTATAATTAATTTTGTAATAGTTCCATAAACACATTGAACAAACAGTGATATCAAATTAATTTCATTTTAACATTAGAAATAGAGCCTGTATAGACACAATACAAGGTATGATATATGCAGCTTCAAAACAAAAGGATTGATGAAAATGAGAAGTATACACACAAATACACGCACAACAAAAGTAAACATTTTTCTCATTTTACAGTGAACAACTGCAGCACCAGTTATGTGCTTTTTAGGCAGAATTGTTTTAGTTCTGCATATTTTACGAAATTATGAAGATTTCCAAATCTGTTTGTTAATAAAAGTTTTCTAGGGCAATTTAGTTAAGCTATTTAAAACCCAAATTAAAAAAGACTTTTTTTTCCTCTGTAAGTTTTTATTAATAACAATCAAGACGGTAGGATTTGGAGTTTGTTTTCAGTTTCAGTTCAACAAAAAAGCCTGCTTAATGCTGTGGAAACTAATCTGGTCTCTTAGTCTGGAACAGAAACTGCAGAAATTGTAAGAGCCCAAGTCAGCGAGGCCCGGATGGCGTGACTGCACCTTGGCTCGAGGTGAAGGAGGAGCGTCTCTCCGTGCCGCTCCTGACACCTGAGAAAAGGGGACTGGGGTTGCTCAGAGGCGGGAGTCACGGGAAGCGGTAGGTGCAACGCGGCACCCGACGTTGGTTACACAAGGAGGCTCAGGCTGCTCTGGGCAAGGGCAGGACACGAGCAGCTTTGCCAGTTCTCTCTCTTTTTCCCCGCACCTCTCTGCACCCRGAGGTAGTAGTGGCTGCGGGACCCCGTTTCCAGTCCCCTGGTGCTTCAGTGCCATGAGGCCTGCTGAAGCCACCGAGGCGGACCGAGGGCCCTCTGCCTCTGTGCAGCGGGTTACGGGTGCAGCTGCTGCTCCGGGAGGGACGAGATCAAAGGAGAGAGTCATCATTACCCACATTCCGGTAAACAAGTGGGAACGAGACTTGCAAGGTATTTCAGCCACTTCATAAATGTCCTTCTTAGGAAAAAACACGTTACTGAAGCGCTAACCTTAACACAATCTACCTTCCTCACTTTTTATTGTTTGGTGAATAACCACCTCACTTTACAGAGCTGCCAGACGGGCTCGCGCAGTTGTTAGGGCACCACACTGCACGACAGGAAGGTGTCTGCTCACAGCTTGTTCAGTCCTCTCATCCTTGACGGTAGCCACCGGGAAACTTACAAACTTGCTGGTGTTAAACAACATTATTGCCATTCCAGGTAAACTATAGGTCTGCATACAGTCATCTTTTCCTGTTAAGGTTTTTTTTTTAAAAAAAAAAAAAAAAAGTTCTGTCCACACACAGTGTAATCTGTCAACAGCCTTGGAGATTGAGTGAAACCTGTAAAAGTCAAGCGCAACCTCGAAAGTGTTTTGCAAGTGGCTGCAGTGTCCAGCTATTGAAACTTGCACCTTCCCTACTCAATTGTCTGTAGTGGGAATTCAGTGTCTATCACTTTAAAAAAACCCAAAAAACAGAAAACACAGCTGTCTAGTCAAACCAATAAGCAGTCAAAAGAAAACCAGACCCAAAGCCTCCTTAGGTAAAGAAAACTGAAAACCTGAAAGTGGTCTTTTCCTGATGTTGAGAAGCTCCTGAAAGCACAGATGAAAGTATTTTTTTTCCAGCAGTATGCCGAGACTAGAAAATCCACTTTAAGATTTGCCTATCAGTTAAAATTTTTAAAGCCTAGGTGGAGTGAAGAAACGCCCTACCTGTTGATGCCAAAATATTATTTAGCTCTTCCTTAGAAAACACCAACAGTTAGGAAAGGCTCCAAATTTTCCTGAGGAAACACTGTAGTGATGTATGTTATCAAGCAGGATGTACTTTCATCATCATTAAATTTTATCCGTTCATATGCAGTGTAACCTGTTAAGAATTTGCAGGTTGCCCAAAACCTGTAAAAGTCACAAGCAACCTAGAAAATGCTTTGAAAGTGAATGCAGTGTCCAGCTATTGAGCTACTGGAATTTCCTCCTTCCCTACTAAATTGCCTGTAGTGGGAATTCAGTACCTATTCCTTTCATTATTATTATTATTATTTTTAATAGCTGTTTAGCCAAATGAGTAAGCAGTCAAAAGCAAACCAGACCTAAAGAATAAGACCAACTAGGGAAGAGAATGTTGTCATTTTAAAAAGAGATCAGGTTGGACATTTCTTATGATTTTTAATTCTTTTACTTTCCAACGGATGCAAAAGCAACTCTGTTGGGATCATATGAATTCCTACTTGCTAACTTAAAATGCTTGTTTTACTCCAGAATTTCAGATCTAAAGAACTGAAATTGTCTTAAACGTTCAGACTGCATTACAATGGTTAAAAAAAATAAAATCAAGAAATACAATTAAGAAACTCCCTGTCTTTGACTGCATCATGAATCTATTTTCCAAAGCATTTCCCGCAACTGTAAGGGCTATTTTATAAACAATAAAGAGAAACAGAATCCTATGTGATTCCAATAGCTGGGACTTTAAGAAAATCAGCATCTCAAGTCTTAGAATTAGTAGTACTAGCAAGCAACAATGAAGACATTTCTTAATTTCGTTGTTTCTCCTACTAGAATAGCAGAGGGCACAAAAAGAACAGTAAGTAATAACCTCAGTGCGCACACTTCAGTGCTGGAGAAAGAAGAAGCCCAGTTGTGTTGAATTTTTTTTTTTTTTTAATCAAAAAGATTTAGGACACAGAAGAACCATGTTTTTTCCCGAATTGCTAGTTCCTAAACATAGCTTGTGTAGCTAATAAAGGAGCATATCTTTACATCCTGGCCAAGATAAAGTATTGGAATAAAGCCATTGACTATATCCACTTTATGATGGATTATGGAAAAGTTATTTATAATTCTGATCCTGAATGCACTGCTTATCAAGTCATAACAATTTAGGTAGATAATCTTTGTGCCTGGAATCCCCCCTTTTAAAGGGATTTTTGCTTAGTGAAGGCACTACTGTATAACATGCTGTGCCTATGGTGTGTTTTAACACACACACACACACACACACATCACATTGCCTCAGGATATTATGCAGCCATAATTACTACACCAAAATCTAAACTGAGAACAGAGCTGAAAACCATTTGTCAGGCTAAGAAGATGCATTGGTTTCAGCATGCTTTCAATCCAAAAGCAAGCTAACCACTAACATTTCGTGCATCTGTGTTTGCAGTCCAGCGTACGTCCCTGCTCCCCATTCACGACATGTATCAGGACGTGATGCAAAGAACAGAGAGATGTTATTTTTGTCAGATTACAATACATACACAGACACCAGTCAGTTGTTAAAATTCCAACCAAAACACATTACCGTCAAGAAAATGAGCTCCTTGTATTTAAGGCATTGCCAACCGGAGTTGCTAAGCAACCATCCTTTAATACGTGCAACGAACTGGTGACAGCTTGCCTGCCATCCCGGGCCCAGTGCTGCTCCCTGGCTGCTGGTGGCAGGACCAGACTCTCCAAATGTGAAAGACACAAGGACAAGAAATTCTCTCAAACAGGTATTAAATATGAGCTGAATCATGCTTTTGCAAGGTAACATGAGAGTCCAAACCATAAAAAACACAGGCTTGCAAATTTTAAAATTCAGACTGCTGTCATAATGGTTTGGTGATCAACAGTACAATGATTTTAGTAGATACATACCCTCTGTAGCTTGCAGAGGGCGTTAAACTCAGCTCTCCAGATTCAAAAGATTTATAAGCCTGTAAGACAGACAACTTACACCAGTTGCTTACCTTAGTATTACGGTTATATTCTGTAGTTTTGATGCAGCAAGAGGAATTAAAGAAAGTTTGAGCTACAAGTGTTGCACACAATCTTATCGTTGAGTTCTTTCAAAAAAATCGTACTTAATAAAATGACAGAAAACAAGAAAAATCTTCCTGTGCCCTAGCCTGCAGCACAAAGCAGCTTTTACCTCAGTAATGTCATAGCCAACAGTGCATAGGTTCAAAATGCATTGCCATCACGTGTCCTAGTGTTTTACTATAGTAATTATCTAAACCATCATCATAAATCTTTTAACAAAAATAAATAGAAAACATAAGACGTTTTAGCACTGATTTTTCTATTATTCCCTGAATGTTTTACTGCACAATGTGAGATCTACATGGGAAGTGAACTTTTATAAATCCTGTAAACAGAGTGCCCTCAGGTAAGGAAAATTTTCACTGAAATAAGTGAAATTGTGCCTAAAGAGCAAGTATTAAGAAGTCATGAATTTCAGGATGAGGATTTTTACCTGTGCAAGAAAATACATTTGTACTGGTTACCTGCATTTGAAATAAACAAAGAAACTCAGATTTTTATAAAAATCTGTTCTTTATTAAACTCTGATCACAGAAGAAAATAGCTCAGTATAAAATCTCTACCAATGCGATTCATAGCACAGTAAGCTCTCAGTCTCTCACAGTCATAAGCTCTGGTTATGCATGTACAATACGTATGTTCATATCATAGAATACAGAACTGGAGGTTGTCCTTGCAGCCCAGATTTTTTTTTTTTTTTTTTTTTTTTAAGCAGGAAGACAATACTTAATAGAAGTTAATGATTTTAATGTACTGAAAGGAACTTCCATACCTTATTGTGTCAAGAACATCCAGTTTTGTAGCAATGCTTTGAGACCACTATAGGCAAAGTTTTGTTACTACTCAACCTGCTAAGACTATACTGCTATTATTAGGCATTTCAGAATATAAGGTAAGTCAATTTGAATGCCCCAGTAACAAACTATAGCAGTTAATTTGTTTCCTGAATACACATAGCAATCTTCATTCAAGGAGCCCCTGTAGCATAGCGGAAGGGCAGGAAGGCATGCACAGTGGTAAAGATAGCAAAGGGAAAAAGGTAAGTTTTCAATACAAGACTAGCTACTTCATAAAGCCTCACTTTCCAACAAAATCCTAAGAGTGATTTTTCCTGTTCAACTGGAACATTTCCAGCACATTTAGTTTATGTCAAGCAACTAAGAATGATTCTGAGTGCTGAATCCAGATCCATTTTCTTCAAACTCCATACCTCAAGCTGGCAGTGGAAAATATTCAAACACTCCATGCCAAATTTTGTGTTTAGAGAGTAGGGAGAACTGCAAAAAAATTTCTTCTTCGGCCTGACTTTTCCTGTCCCTTCTGCAATGTGTGTGGGAACCAGGTCTGACAATGAACTCCAGGTGAGGATCTGCTGTCCAGTAAAGGAAATTCATAACTAGCTGGATAGGCTGGGATCACTCTTCCCTTTACCCAAGAGTACAAGTTGGGATGAGGCTAGCCCTTTAATTTGAGTGGGAAGTGTATAAAGTGATGCCTTGGACTTGAAGTCCTTGACCATACAGTACCTTGGAGTTCATTTTAACATATTACTCACTTGCAAGGTCTTGCTGAGCAGTACCCCCCACTTTTGAATAACTCGAGTGAACAAACATCTAACCTGAACACTTATCTATAAAAAAAGGAAACACAATAACAATAAGAGCTCTACAAAGTCCTTTAGCAGTTATACAGCACTTCTCATCTTCACAGAACTTGCATTATTGCAAGATACTCCTTGGAAACTCTGGAAGAGGTTATTAATCAGAAAATATAGAGAAACATTTGTTATTTATGAGTCCTACCAATGTATGTGTCACTATCTCCACTGTAGGTAGCTGTGGTTAGATATTGCATCTCCTGGTTCTTTTGTAACTTAAAACAGAAAGCATTTTTATGCACTTCAGAAGGTAATTAGGCACAAGTACACTGATGGTATACTGTTACAGCACCTATAAATAATACAGGGCAGCAACAACTATATAATAGTTATTAGACTCTTGCAGTACCTAGAGTCAAGAGCAAAAATCAGAACAACTGCTACAAGTTTTCTAGCTTTTGTCCCAAGTCACTTCTTGTCTGCATGCCTGTTTTTTTTGTTTTTTTTTCTTATAAACACACCCCAAAAGATACCAAAATGAAAGCAGTTTGCTCATGAAACAAATTTAACAAGATACTACTGCAGCTTTAACAGCCCTTAGTCAGACAAGGACAGACAGCATTTATCTTTGAATCATTTAAAGAATTAAAGAACTCTCCTCTTTTAGCAGACTAAAACATATCAGATATTGGTTTGACAGATAGCAGTGACTCCATATGAGCTTAAATCATTTCCAGCATATGGAATCAAAATTTAGATAACTTTTTTTCCCAACACTGTATTAACTGCTGTGTGCTCTGTCCATCAGTAGCTGCTAGCACTGTTTTAACACTCCCAGATCAATGTGCATTTACCAAGACCTTGACAACTGCTACTGCAGTAATCAGAGCAGCCAAGAGCTAGCCCATCAATAAGCAACTTCATAATTAACTAAAATATGATACTCAAAAGGCAGTAGACCATAGAGAGATAGCACTGCCTTCAAAATTGTCTTTGAGCATATGTTTTAGCTGCTTCTAATACTACAACCCAGCTAATCCTTTGTGATAACTCCAATGATTTGAGCCGAGCAAGCAAATGGGGAATAAAACCTTCATTTACCCCTGGTTTCCTGGAAGCTAAGAAGCGAATGACACAAAACCTAACATGGAAAATAAAGGATCCAGTCTATTCTATCAAATCATTTGAAGAATCTAACTTGATGACATATGCTTATTTTTATTTACTGGTAGGGTGTAAGTATTATGGAAAAGACATTCCGAGATGACTGGATTCAGCAGCATCTGTGAATCATCTAAGGGACAAATTCTGCTCTGTAGACCTCGTGTATTTTCTAATTTCAGGGAAGATGCAAGCAATGAATTGAACCATCAATTGCAAAGCAAGAAACAATTGACCGCACTGTATTTTGCTATCATGGCAGACCTGGTTCTCTACTACCCAACACCTGGAGCAGCTACCCACACTTATGTGCTAGGAGTGCAACATGGGTGGAACTCAGTATGGTAAGGCTGATCACTGATATCAGACTTTGTGAACAAGCTCTAAAGTAACTGATCATACACAGCAAATATAATGATGAATTACGCTCCCTGTCTAAAGTGCTTTTCAGTTGAAAGTCACCACAAACAACGCAGTGTCCAGCAAAAACTAAACCACGTAGCCTTCTGTTTTATTCCTGTTAACACTTCCAAGGCAGAGTTATCCTGAGCCTTAAGAACAGCATGCAGGTTCTCTTATCGCCAGCTTCTTAAAACAGGAGACAGAAGATTGATCGAAAAGGCTTCTTAGCTAGAACCAATATATTCAGATGTTACACCCATTTTTCACTTTGCTGGACCTTCCCTCCCTCTCCTGTATATCTAAGACGCAATGCTGTAGTGATGTGTCATACTGGTAAAGCATTAAATGCTAGTTCTATCAGATGCTTTCAGTTTCTGCCAGCCTTAAAATGACATTTGGACCAAATTTGATGCTGATATATGTGCTGTACAGCCAAAATACGTTCCAGGAGACCTATATTTTGTCTAAGCAGACACTATATTTTTAGTCAGTTGCCTAAGGGTGACTTCAAAGCCTCCAGAACGTCATCTCAGAGCAAAAACCAAAATTGGAATGTCCCCCAACCTTAAAATGGGAGGATGTGCCAGAAAAACTTCCCCCACAAACTTTTTTGCTACATGACATGTAGCATCAACACAACCTCAGCAACACTATAAAATTAGCAAGTATTCCAAAGCAAGATGGGACACAGAAACACATTTCATGGAACACATAAAACCAAACTCAAACAGCATGAAAAAAGTAATATTTATTTTATTGTTCACAAATGCATGAACACCTTATGCAAAAGCAGCATCCTGAACCATACATTTCCCTTATTGTCATGAGATATTGGCAAAAAGCAAGTATTTTGCTATTCTTTATTATTAAACACACTCTGCTGATGTAAATGGAAACCACCCCACTGATTTCCATGGAGCTCTGTGTAAGTTAGCAAAGGGGCCAACTCAGACTGCAACACAATTAGATGTTGCAAAGGTGTCTTGCTCTTTTCTCAATGCCAAATTATCAAAATACGTGCTTCCCACTAAGATGGGCACACTGTCCAGATACCTAATAAGTTCCCCACTCTCTTCAATTCTAACTGAAACAGATATAATTTTAAATATTTATTTAAGCATTATGACCCTGAACCCACACTAACAATGCCAGGTTTATCTTTATGCTCCAGTAGCAATCTTATTTTATTCAAAATTTTAAAAGATAACAAGTGTGCTCAGACACTGTTTTAGGAACAAGACCTTTCAGCACGGCAGTCATCTGCTCCTTTCCTACATGCCCCCTCTGCACCTGGAGGCCAAATGCTTACACTGAAGAAATGCAGTCTGAGCTTAACTTGAAAAAATGCACAGCATTTTTTTTTTTTTTTACCTTCATCTTTTCCTCCTGATCTTGAGACGGGAGTAGTTAATGGACCAGACTAACCAGAATGCAAAGGTTATGTCTGCCTTCACAGCCAATAGAAACAATGGATGTAATCAAATAGGCCATGCTTTTGAACCTATGCAGAAACATTCTTTTTGTTTTCTATTTTCTTTATTAAAGAAACATTCTCTTAAACAGAGAACTTGACTGCAATTGCCTTGAAGACTTACCTGGAGCAAATTACTCCTACTGTTTCCAGAAATGATCCCTACTATAAGACAGCATCATTCCTCCACTCCTCTGAGTGAGGAGACTTCGCCTTCCCTCCCTCCCCCAAATCTACAACTGAAGCCTCAAAATATTTACTACACTAGGAGAAATGGCTCTGATGGAAAAAGCTTCCATCACCATATGTCTAAAATGATTGACAAATACTATGCATCTCTGCAAGACTGATATTGGATCTACGGATCAATGAAAACTTCTTCATTTTACTGCTCAAGCTGTAGGAACTACGCTATTAGCTCCTGTCAACTTCACATTTAAGAAATATCATTTACTTCACACACTGGAAGAACCTGTTAAGAACCCATATATGTATAGATATACAGATACATAATTTTTACACCAAGCAAACTGCTAAAAGATTGTTGCTGGGTTCAGCAACAACTAACATACACTGCCAGACATGAGGCTAAATGAGATCCTGTCACTTATATGGCATCAGATAGTTATATGACTCTGGTCAAAGAGTTTCAGAATTGTTCACAAATAAGTATCTTTCAAAGACGAAAATAAAAAGTTTGAAAGGGTCCGAATTTCACTTCTAGATAAACTGGAAGAATGAAGCAGAAAATATTTACCATGCAAAGTAGTTTCCATAATTAATTTAAATTTCAATTCTGTGCATGGCAGACATATCTAAACATACACTCTATTACTTTTGTAGCCAGATTCTGAGGTATCTTGGACTAAACGATGACTTTAATGAATCTGGCAGTATCTCACATGTGTATCACTGCCCCAAATTTTGGAAAAGAAGCAGCTGTACATTTTCAGCCCTGTATATTGCGAGTCTGGCTGCACAGAGTCTGAAACAGAAGTATTCTGCTCATGACCATGCCTGCAAAAATGCACATTTAATAAGGCCATTATATTCAAGCTCAAAACAGGACTCAAGTCACATGAACAATCAAATAAATCAGAAATAGATCCAGGAAAGCCATATAGCAGAAGATGGTCTCAAAAAGCAGCATTCCAGGAATTTAGTAAGTGATTTTTTCCCCATAAATTGTGTGCTAATATCTTGAACTGGTTTTATCCACAGGTCCAGACAACATAACTGGTATCTATGCATGCATTCTCACAAAATGTTGTTTTATTATTATTTTTACTAGAAGGTACCAAATGACCCAGAATTTGAGGGTAGAATTCTACCCAAGTTCTGTCAGTGAGGTTCAAGTTGTTGATCAACTTTAAGCAGTTCCCATGCATGCTGAGGGAAGATTCGACTTTCAATTGTTTTAAATATTTGTCAACATGCAAGATACAATTCTTATTTTACAAAGCGTAGAAAGATAGCTGAACTTGTACTGAAATATTCCTCAGGAAGTTCTTGCAGAGCTAGATCATGTTAAGACTACCAGTTTATCTGATCTGGCTTAAAGAAAGACAGAGCACACAACCAATTTAACACAAAACAAGGAATGGTGCAGATTTACAGTGAGTTAGCTGCCCACATCCCATGGCAAATAGAAAGAAGCTACCCTTTAATCAATGTGGGGTAAGCTACCTTGAATTTACAGTAGGGTAAGAGTATTCACACCAGCCATTACCTTGGAGTAGCAGGCGTGCTGTAAATCTGCTGTCCAGCTTGCTTTGTAGTAATTTGCTCCATTCTGAAGTTGTCCAGGCAGCTAACATTTTGGCTTAGTTAAAGGTAATGGCATTTGTCCAAGAAGGAAGTAGACCACTTTCCGTCTTCCCCATGCCACTTCACATAAATACATAGTTATACAAATGCAAAAAGCATCAGTACCAAGACTGGAAGAATCACAATACAAAGCAAATAGGAAAATTAATGGTCACATGCATTACCATTCAGCAGAGACAGTCCCTCACAATCCTATATTCTGCCATGAAATCTACACTAGGGTTTATTACYGATGACCTACCTTTCAGGCTAATCAATCCAGCATTAGTAATTATTTCTGAGTACAGACTATATCCAAAGCTTTTCCTCCTAAGACCTATATTTTGGGTTTAGATAGTTTTCAGTACCGTGACAAGAGACAAACCTAGGACAAAGATCTTGATTTGTTTTGTGTGTTATAAATAACAGGCAAATGGATAATTGAGATGCAAAAACTAGTAATTGTGCCAGACACTTTACACCTAGAGCTCCATTGTTTTTCCTTGTAATAAGTGTCACTTGACCAAAGCTGTTAAGAATGCATTTAGACAGCAACAGATCAGCTCTTGCAGTGATGAAAAAGGAACCTGGGAGTTCAAGATATGGTTTCTAATTCCACCTATTTCATACTCATGGCACGCCGGGCAACTCAAAACTTTTCTCTCTCATAGTAATCACATTATATGGAAGGGAAATAACATTTATATTTTCTTCACAAAAAGAGTAGTAAGTCCATTAATGTATCAAGTGAGATGAAAAGCAGTCTAAAAGAGGCTTCTACTTATTGTAGCAGTTTTGACTAAAAAATGGTCAGCAGAATCACTTTGTCAATTAGGTTAAAAAAATAAAAAATAAAAAAAATAAGACCACACACACAAGAATACTTTGGGAATAGAGTTTCAGAAGCCTATCTCTGGCATTCACATTAAAGTGGTAGCCTGACTACTAGCAATATTTTTGTCTGCAATTGTCTAATGCACAGAGTATTGATGGGTGTATCAAGCAGTAGCAGTATTTTCAGCATTTACATCTGCTGTATTTAGTACTTTATACCTGAATTCTCTCCCTCAATAAAAAGTGTCTGTCCTGTAGTTAGCAGGACTACCCCATACACACAGCATTTCTAAATGGAATTACATATTACTGTTATCTCTCCACCATAATATTATCTTACCGTTTCACTATCAGTCAGCACCACAGTTTTAACACAGGTCACGAACAACATGCAACGGGCCTACTTTAATTGCTTGCTTCAGACAATATATTGTTTCATATTCATACACTCTTAAAATGTTTTCTTAGCCATATTGAAAATAGTACTCCAAAGTTTAAGTTTATATTCAAACCATCAAGGTTCTTTTTCACCAAAAAACACCTGAACAAAAACAAGAAAAAAATCCCTGTACTCACAAAGGAAATCAAATTTTCTCCTGAATTAGTGTTAACGGACATTTATATTAGAGGACTCCGTATTTCAGAAATCAGTTATTTAATGCTCAATATTCTTTTCAGCAGATGAAGAGGTAGGTATATTTCCACACAACAAGAAAAACTGCAACAGACATTAAATTAAATCAAGTAATGTCTGAGAAGTCAAACACTGCTCTGACAGCACAAACATAATTGTGTCTGAAGATACTCCCCAAGAAGGACAAGAAAAGTTGTGCATTCTGATTAGATAATACATCCTCATTTGAAATTTAATAAATTTTTTGGAAAAAAAACCACAGGTATTCAAACACTACCTCCTTTCCTTCCCTTCCCTCCCCCCAAGAAACGCGAGTGTCTGCAAAACTGGTTGTATCAATGGTAGTACAAACTTTTGGACTGCTAAACATTGAATTTACTGCAATTCTTCCTTACATTCACCAACACCAGCAGTCTACAAATTTACACAGAGACCATATGCATGATAATTACATAATTACAATAGAAATTAAACTTTAAGTGTTGTTAAAACAATCTTCATAAATAATGAAAATATCTGTGTTCTAGCTCTTCAGTGACCTAAGGTTAATTGGTATAGATAGATAGTGGGTTTTTTTCCTTTTATAAACCAAACTGGATGTTCCTCACTGCCAGCAATGGTTAAGGCCTGGATCAAGTTACTCTCCTTTTGCTTTTCCCTTTTCCTGCTTTTTTCCATTTTCCACCACCAGATTATTTTCTGGTTTGCTTACTCCATTTGCAACAGCACCATTTGCTATTTTGCCATTCTTTACAGGTTCCTTGGGCAGCTTGTATGTCCGATAGTAGAAGTTACCAAACAGGAAAATGAAGGTGACAGCATAGAAAATTACACCCCAGTGCATCCATTTGGGGAAAGGACAATCAATATAAATAGACAAGGCTGTGTGGCCAATAGTCACATGGAACTGCACCTGAAAGACAGAAAATACAGAATCAACAAAGTTTTAATATATTCTATATGTCTGACTGCACCAATGTATACCAATGCACTAGGTTATGAGAACTGNCTATCATTGGCTGCCAAATCATGCATGCACACATATGATTGATCCTGGAGATTAACTTTATTACAGCCTCTGGTATTATTTCTTTGTGAAAATAAAAATCTTTTAAGAGTTTAAAATACTCACAAGCAGTAATAAGTTTTTTTAGAAGAACTTTTTCCACATACTCATACAGCAATGGTTACATACTTAAGCAATTATTTTGACTGCTTAATTGCACCAAGGAATATAATCATTTCTAACTTGAGCTGTAAATAAATATCAGATAGCTAAGTATTTCTGGAAAGAGTCTGTTTCAGAGTTCTGCAGATACAAATCTACTCAGAGGCAATAACTTCCTAGATAAAGGGAGAAAAGTTTTACTTACCAATTGTAATATGGTCAAGTATCGTTTCCACCACAGATATTTCTGAAATTTAGGGCCACAGGCAGCTAATCCATAATACATGTACATAATGACATGAATAAATGCATTCATCTGAGCTCCAAAAAAAGCTGTCGAGAAACAGAAGGGAAGATTTTAATGTAATTTTGAAAAAAATGAGAGAAAAAAAAATYGATTCTCTTATTATTTATATAATAGTACAATCATGAAGCACAAGGAATGCTGCACTTCCATCTTTGAAAAATTCCATTGTATAGATCTAACTGCTGACATGTACTTGACACAAATATCTGTTCACGTGAGTAGCGTGTCATGTCTTTCATGGAACTACCTATGTAAAAAGTTATTCATGTAGACTTTTGTTGAACAGACACATTTATCATAAGCATTCCACATTAGTTACTGTGGTATAAGTACAATTGGCTTGTTAAGGGATTATTAAAAGCAATGTTTCACAGTGTAAAGTATAGAGAAGTATCTATCAGGTTCTGTACTTTAATCTATTAAGCTATGTATAAGTTTATAAGATTCACTTCTCAGCAAGAAATCAAGAAACTCATGTGGAAGTCTGATTAAAGAGACCAAGAAATAATACAAAGCAAAACTTCGTTTGTAGTTGTAAGATGTTTAAGGGCACTGCAAAGTGAGTTTGTCTCTTAAAAGCTCATCTTTATTTTTCTTATTTATGACTCAAACTCCAGCATTCTTAAACAAATAAAGGAATAGTGTAACATTTTCCAGAACAATTCATGCTGGAAACAAAGATGATAGTTCTCATTTGCATTAAGAGCTCTTAGCTCTGTCAAGGTATGCAGCCATTTAACAGAAGCAAATTGTATCTTTTTAAGGTTTTCTTACACTGCTAGAGAGGCTTGAAAGGGCTGTAATGTAAAACATTGGGGCAATACAAACAGCTGCTAATATCAGACAATTCAGATTTCTGTGTGGTAAACTATGTCTAAACCCTGTCAGTTAATTTATAATAGATCTATGTAAGCAATGTGCTATCAACTACAAAACAGAAGACATCTATCTGCATTTATGCTGCAGCCCTCCATAAATGCAGAAGAGCAACTGTTGCTTTTCTTTTTGTAGGGGATAGAAACTAAGAGGCAGTGCAGAAAACACCACAAAACTGAAATAAGTTCAGAAATAGTCCCAACTGTTATACTGAATACTGCAGATATTTATAGCATGAAAAAAATTTATAAAAGGCAGTAAGAGAGAGTGCGTTTTGAGATGTCCAGGGAATTTCCAGGTAAGACTACAAGCAAGCAGGTGCAGTAACCAATGAAGATCGTGAAACATCTGGTTGAGTACTCACATTCTGCAGACTACTTTGGAGAAATTCAGCCATAGTTACAGATACTAGTTTTACGTATTTCTCCTTCTGAACAAAAACAAACACTCAGTACAAGACATGTACAGTAAATGAGAGCATAAAGCCCACTACTGTAAGTGTTGGGGTGGTTTGACAAAAGAAACTGTAGTTTGGAGTTTACTGTAGGTAACTTTTAGTGTCTTAAGCTTACAAAGCACATTACAAACAGAACAGAATGTTCTCCCTGAACCCTTAGCTCTGTAGAGCTTATAATTTGAGAGAGAAAATGCAACAATGACAAAAACAAAAGGTACAATGCAGGAAAGGGAGGATGTGGCAAAAACAATGGAACAAAACTTTGATGTGGGTTTTAGAAGCAAGAAAAAAAGTTAAAGATGATTATGAATAATAGACTTGTGTCATTATGAATAGCTTTTAAAAGTTAAGTGACAGATTTAATGGCTCACCTTCACAGGAAGGTTTCAGAATTTTATACATGCATCTTTATAAAAAAGAAAGCAAACCCCAAACTCAGACATAATGCCAAATATCGTTTCCATTAACTTCATTACATTTGCACACAGATTGTGGCCCATAATTAGATTTTGCAGTTCTCTGTATCTGCAAAAGTTAAAGTTAGGCAAGACACATTCATCTTTCTATTTCATACAGAACAAGGATAATTCTGAGGACAGAACTTCAGGTTTGCATTTGATGCCCAGGAGGAGAGAGAGAAAAAAAAAAAAAAGTTTTGCAATTCATTAGACTATGGCCCTGTTACCTTTTCCTCCCCCACATTTCCCACAGAGGAAATTTGTACATATTAAAGCTACCACACTGTTTCAGTTCTATTTAAACAGTCTTGTACATCATACAGTGATAATTCTATGAAAGCTCTTTTCTGTTCATCCCAAATAATAATTTTCCATCATGTCCACCCAAAAGGGTGCATGTGTTTGTGTGCATATGTTGGGGGGGAACTCACCTTGTCCACCTGCAACCCACTTAATACCAATCCACCAGAGGGTGAACATGGTGAAATGGTGATAGACATGAAGGAAACTAATTTGGTTAAATTTCTTCCTCAGGATGAAAAATACTGTATCCAAGTATTCAATTCCTTTGGAGACATAATACCACCATAAAGCAGCAGCTATCTGTAATAAGAAAAAAACAAAAGTTTTAATAATTCCAGGTGGAATGGAATAAAATTAACTCCACCTATCTGCTGCAAGAGAAGAACATCTCTTCCTTCCCCAAATCCTGGTTAATGGCATCAAATGTTGAGGTGGAATCATTAAACACATGATATCAATACTCCAGTCATCTGTTCTGGACAGCGTTGTAGTATTCTGAATCTGTGGCTCACAAACCACTACCATAAAAAAAGAACTAACATAATTAAAAGCCTTGCTGTCTCTAAACAGTTTACCGTTTATASATAAGGAGTCTGCATTCTCATTCTTTACCCTAAGCTTGATGGCAGAAGACTACCGCAGGGATTCTTGTACTAATGAGGCAACACTGATGTAGTCAGAACAATGAGGCAGAAACATTATGATAAAGCAAAACTGCAAAGACTGCAATTTTGTATAAAATTCTTTTGATATTGCAAGTTCATGGGTGGGAAGATACCAACTCATTCTACAAGCTAGGTGCAGTACAAATTTCACACCCCATAGGGCAATACTCCCCTCAACTTCTTCTGGCCTACTCAGCAAACCTTTCTAAAAAACAGCATTCCCCTGGAGGCTATCTTCCATTCTGGGATCAGAAGAAATGAGATTATGGGAGACTCACACAGCAGAAGGTACAGAGATATAACCCAACTATCCAACAAGGCAGTGCTACACAAGCTTTTTTTCTTCTTTTTTATTTTTTTATTTCCAATCCACCAATTACAGTGGAATTTGCCCAAGATGCAACATGAAGCATGGATTCCTGCTGAAATCAGGATATTGCTATACCAAGCAAAGCTCAGAAAATCCATGCAGTAATTTGCTAATATTGTGACAGGGGGTATAGTGGTGAGGGGGACTCCCTTCCATATCCCAAAGCATAGCAATGAGTCTAGTTCCTGGCATCATAAGTCATCTAGCTTGTTATGCAAGGGTGGGACCAGAACATATCCCAGATGGTGACTCACATGTAGAATGAAAAAATGCTGAAAAAGGCACCACCAACAAGGAGAGCGGGCAATGTCACAACACACCTATTTGAGCAAGTGAAAAGTTGACCTGGTCTTTCAGGACTCATCTGATAGCAAGCCAGACTTACCTTAACATTGTGTAAAATAACTCCACAGCTCCCCTTAGTTCCCAGGGAAGACAGAAAAGAAAAATAAGAAAGCAGCAGCTTCTCTTCCCAAATGCACACAAACTGTTGGGTGAGTGGAAGAAAGGGAAACCAGGAGAATGGGCAGTACAGAGCACTGTTACAGCCCTGCATGGTGTTTTCCTCCACCCCTCCAATCTAGCTGGAGAAGAATGGTCTCTCCTCACAGTAAGCTAAATCACAGCCATACTCTGGCTGATGAACATTTTAGGAGAGGTTGTGGCAGCAGCAAGAAAGCAGCACAAGAATGCTGCAGTTCTGCATTGCAGACTCCGCAGCTTCCCAAAGGGATTGCACAGCTTACCATTGCCAAACTGCAGACTTTTACATATCCACTACTGAACACCCTTCTCACTCTCCGGATTTTATATAAACAGATACTAACAGCTGTCAAAGTTGGAGAAAGGCTTGATGACAGAAAAGTGACTCCCACAGATCTTGGAGTTCCCAGACATACAGGCAAGTTGCAAGAACTATCAATATATATGTTGCTCAATATCTAGTACACTTCTGCCTCTGGGACAGATAGGCATGTGTTTAGCAACACCCACATGAAGGCTTTGTCTCACACCCATGGATCAGCATAACAGTCCAGCATCTTTCACAGATACTTGCTAAGCTGCAGCTTTTAAATAAATTACAAAAGATAAACATCTGTTCATCTCATGAGCTAACAATAAACATTTTGTCCTCTATCCACAAAAGGACAAGCCAGCATTACAACATTAAGTCCCTTGGATAGCCTACCTTCTGAGAGGCTTGTAAAGAATCAATAGTTCAGTTAGATACAAACTGCCATAAAAGCTCTTATGAAGCTGATGTGCATTTTGTTAAAGAAACAGTGGAATAATAAGCAGTACTTGCCAATTTACTACACGAGAGCAAAATGCAAGTGGAGATAAAATCCAACAGAAAACTTGTATTTTATGTCCAAAATGTTAGAGGCTCACTATATGCTCCTGGACAAGTCATTCACACCTTGTTCTTTCTTTTGAATTCCACCTGTCTTGCAGTGAAAGCAGTTGCAACCTGGGGATTAAAATCAACTGAATTTCTGATTAAAATGCTTCCCATCATTTATGAACAAAAAATAGCATTCATCTCCTAGCAGGATTATACCTGCTGACTTTTGTGTTCCTGCAGATTTTCTGCCTGAAAGCTCTTTTGCTCTCTCCCTTTCCATCATCCAGTTTAACCTCTATTTATTCTTAAAACAGGTTTCAGGTACTGTTCTCTCTCAGTGCTCCCAATGACTTATGTCGGTATTTTGATCATTAGCTTATAGATGTAAAAAACAAACAAAAAAAAAAACAAAAAAACCCAAACAGATGTTAAGTCATTTGCCCAAGGCTACCTAGGTAATCAGTGGCAGAGGACAGAAATAAAGCAGAACAATACAATCAGTATGCAAACTGTGTCAGGAGCAGATGGTCACTGTTAAACTTGTTCTGTAAAGCATCAAAAATTAGGACCTAATCTGTAGTCTTCCTTAGACACAGCAAAGAAAGATTTAATTTAACAGAAAATATGCATTAAAATAGACATTTCTGAAGTGAATACTGCTAGTCATGACCATACCTTTTCTGGGAGTTTTCATGTGTGTCAATCTAAGTCTGTTAAAACACCAGATGGCACAGAAAGATTACATTACAGCCTAAGATTAAGGGGTCAACAAGGGGTCCAACCCCACAACCTCTGCTTACTGCAAGCTTTTTAACAGAGGTCTGTTTTAACACAAGACCTGTGTCCTGCACCCTCCTTCCTCATTTTGGGTTGGAGCTGATTATCCGTTATGGGGTTTGAAAGGATGGGTACTTCTCAGAATGTAACCATGACATTAAAAATTAAAGAGGAAACAGAGGTTTTTAAAGAGATCTGTCTTTTCCTTGCTTTAGTTATAGGATTTTATTTATAGGACCATGAAGTTTTTGTTAACTCAAGTTTCCTTTTGATGGAAATTTAAAGAAAATTTGTAAAGATCAAATTTATGGCCCTAATTATTATATTTATTTCATAAGAGGAAATTATTCAAGCTCTAGATATATTCAGGAAAAGTAAAAGCAGATTAAAATTACAATACAGAAGACAACCATAGCTCAGCTTTAAGATTACCATTAACACATTTAAAAGTAGGAACTAACTAATGTACCACAGTTCCAGACTCCTAATCCTCAGTTCTCCAAAAATGCTAATAGAATAGATGAGTCTTGTCCTGGGAAACAAGAACATACAAAAGTCAGGAGAGAGGGAAAGTGGCTACTCACAGACGCTAAAATTAAATGCCTGAATTTAGACAATGTTAGGAAGTTGTTTACTCTAAACAGTGGAACTTCCAAAGGAGCACTCCAAAGCATGAAATTTAGCACCTCACCCCTTTGCATTGATTATTCTGGCTCCTAAACTAGATGCTTAGAGTTAAGCAAAATGTTCCTCCAAGATGCAGCT
This sequence comes from Apteryx rowi, assembly GCF_003343035.1. Taxonomy (NCBI): domain Eukaryota; kingdom Metazoa; phylum Chordata; class Aves; order Apterygiformes; family Apterygidae; genus Apteryx; species Apteryx rowi. The sequence goes on along the minus strand of NW_020451114.1, from coordinate 260,506 downwards.
CCAGCTCCTTCAAAAGCCCTTGTTGGGGATTTTTCCCTTTTTCTTCCTTCTCTGTGTAGCTTTTCATAACCAATTACAAAACACACTCCTTAACTTCCTGCCAGCAATCAGGAAGGTCGTTACCTATACCCAGGAGATAAGTCCAATGAAAAGGAGTAAGATATCTCTGCAACTCTGGCATCCAGTTCCCATCCCTGCTCTCTCCAGTTGTCTGGGGGAACCTCAAAGAGATCAACAGGTGTAGGGTCAAAACACCAAATAGGAAGACCAGCTTCTTCATACTGTGTGTAAACTAACTATAGAATTCATTGTCAAGCAATGCCAGAAGCTTGATAAGGTTCAAGAAAGCATATAGAAAAATTTGTGGAAGAATATCTTCTTAAGAACTGGCAAAACACAAAGATACCATTTCTGACTCAAAAGGTCCATGAGCTGCAGATCGCTGGTGTTGCTAGACTACACAGAGCAAGTGCCCCTATGTGCCTTACTTTACACTGTTCCCTTGAAACCACTATTGGCTACTGTCTGAGACAGGATGTGGGTTGAAGAGGAGGAGAAAGACATTCTCTGTCATCCAGGATGGTCAATCTTTTGTTTCTCTTTCTTTGAATGACAAGGGATGGTTTCTTGACACCTCATTTTGAACAGGAACACTGGTCAAAATGGCCCACTACCTGGCAGCATCATAGTGGCACTTCCCTGAGAAAAGGCAGAAACAGAAGCCATACCAGGACTTTAGACCTCTACATGTGATTTGTGTCACATTTCTCATTATTTATCTTCCATTTTTTTGTTCTAGCTTTCTAACTCACACAATGAAGTCATACATGAAGCTGTTGCTTTCCAGATCATGTTCTATAATGCTTTCTGGGTTCAGTACTTTTCCCATTTGAGTTAGTGCTAGCCTCCTTTATCTGAATAATGCAGGATTTATTTACTCATTTTCTTACAAATAAAGTTATTTTATTTATATTGAGTTCTATTATTGCAGAGCAGAATTCCTCTTCAGAGAAATCCTGGTGCCTATAGAGACTAGATATTTACTATTTAAATCTATTTAAATGATGTCAGAGATGTGATGCAAGACTTATCAGTTGTAAACTTGAAACTGCAAGAAGGAGCCCACGCTTAGATACATTAAGAGCTGCTTTTGCAGGTTTACATTAAGACAAACGAAGACAAACAGAATCTTAAGTTTTTTAAAACATCCTACAGTGTCAAAAAACAACATGCCTTAATACAGAGCATGATTTACTGTAACACAGGCCAGAAACTTATCTCAGACTCTTTGGCTAGACAGGAGAACAAAGTACACTTGTAAAAAGTGTAGCTTTCTACTTGTTATTTATTAGTTTTTCTAAATTGAGAATTTATTTAGAAGAACTATCAGATAATTAACAAGATAAGAGTTTTGAATGATAACACACTAACCAGTTACTGCAACTACTTGACAGAACTCAATTTGTACTGCTTTCCCAATTCTATCAGTTGCAAATTGCACATTACAACTTACAACTTTAGAAATAAAGTTTATGTAAATCCACAAGTTTGTAAAAAGCTTAGGAAGTCAGGAAATCCAAAGAGCCAATACTGCTAGAGCAACCTTTTCCAGACATATCACGCAACAAATACATGGTGCAGGTCATTTTGCCTTCATTTCATTATATAATAACCCTTTGTTTGTCATAGTGATCAAAATGGAAGATAATTTTGTTGAGCAGGTCTGACCTGTGCACAGCCTTCCAAAAGCAAGTGCACCTAAAATTAAGGCATGAAGTAGAAAACCTAGTACTAAGCAAATCTTTGGTCAAGTTTACATGGAGACTGGGTTAGCTGTTTGCATACAAAATGTCATTAGACTCCCAGATATGCACCCTTGTACTTAACTATGATTAAAATTCATCCTATGTCTGTCATGCCAGTCCTCAATGCCATTCAGTTGTGTATGAGGACATTATATTTTTCTCAGATATTGAAAGACTGTGAAGCATTTGTTACACTTTGCTAGTTTTTGTTTTTAAACAAAGTTATTAACAGAAGTACTCCAGTGAATGAAATAGTGTAAGCACAGTATTGGTAAAGGTGAAAAACAGGTAACCA
>NW_020451114.1:235015-258351 GCF_003343035.1 Apteryx rowi | reverse complement strand
CTTGTCACTTTTGCAATATCAGCCACCATACAGATGGTGCAATAATCAAAAGCATCCTTCTCACTACCCCTCTGTCGCTTGCAGAGGCTTTTGGGTAATTACTCATGAACAGCCGCCTTGCCAAGACAGACATTTTTCAAAATGTTTTACAAACATTAAACATATTTATAGCATAACACATTCTCATTACATTTCCAGGAACATGTTCTAATCTGTAGAGCACAAAACTTGCAAGAACAGCTGTAAGATTCTCAAGTGTCAGCTCTGCCGGAAGATAAGGCTTAGTACATGAGCCAGTCAACACCATTATGGAAGTTACCAACCATTTGCACTTTGATTTTAATTTGAATGCTTTCCAAAAAAACCACATTTGAAATCTAAGCTTCTGCAATGAAATGAACTGATAATACCTTTGCCAGAAGCCAGCAAGAGCTCATGAAGCCAGACATGGGTAAAGGAGATGAAAAGCTGCCTCACCACTATGACTGAAGTGCAATCACAGTATAAGCTGGCCTACCTCACTTGCTTTGATCTAGCTAGAACATTATCCCTTTACTGTGGTTACACTGTATCATAAACTTCAGTATGGTCTAGCAATCAAAGTATACATACAAAGTTTATCATGGATTGTACAACCACCAATGAAGCCAAGGATGGTATCTTCAGGATTAATCTTACTTGTACCAGTTAGATGGTTAGTTGTTAGAAGTTAATGCAAATATATATGATGCATTGCAATTAAACTGCTATGTGCAATGTAGTCAAACCTAAAGCGATCTGTCAGAATATAACAGGATACAGTCATGGCTGACAGAAGAACTTTGAAAAAACAATTTTCAGACAAGACTTAAACCACAACATAATGTTATATATTACATATACCCACACACCAACACAAAAGGGAAATACTCACCCTAACTTCATAAACATTATCTGAATAATCCACACTCTGGCAGACATAGCTGTACCCTCGAGCTCTTGATGACAAGAACAGCTGAAAATAAAGTCATACGTGAGGGGAAAGATGCTACATAGAGCATATTTAAAACAATTATCAGCGAACATCTTGCCTCATTAAACTTACCTGATCAGAAATAATCTAAATATCCTTATGAGTCCTGAGAATAGTATTGAACAAAGCCAATATTTAGTTCCAACAATGTATTGTTATATAGTGCCTATTTTTTTTCCTTCTAAGGTAAAAAGAAAATGCTTGTTTTTCCTGCATATATCTGCCCAGATAATTAGAAGCCTGTGTAAATTAGTAAAAATTCAGTATAACCTTAAGCTATTCAAACATGAATCTTTCCTTAGAGGGCTCTAGCTTCAGAGATAGAAACCACCAAATGTTTTCACTAATAATGACAGAAGAGCAATTCCAATGATGGATTGGAGCAAAGAGAGAACTTTCTCCAATAGATAAGGATTAGATAATCTAGATCTACCATTCTTACAATATACCAAATCAAAATCCAGAAAAAAAAAATCTTAACAGTCAGTGCTAAGCACCCATAAAACATGTTAACAGAGTTTGGATGAAGAAGAGTGCCACATTTTTGTGCCAACAGAAGTGGCCCGAAGCATATCAAAGCTCTTGGAAGGCTCCAAATAACTCCAAATAAGGCATGTTTCAATGACCTGAACTGGAGAAGATAAACTCGAAATTTGAGTGAGTTCCCATTGAAAAGAAGAACACCGGTTTAGAGTCCACAGCTGTACAAGGTTCAGGTAATACTTTTCATACTGACATTTATAAACGTTACAATCCAAAATTGTTTACATCCACGTAATCCCACCCTGTTGAGGAACAAAATATAGCAGTGGAGCAGGCATAACCTGTAAACAGTGAACTGTAGAGGTAAAAGAAGGGGTATACAAGAGGGTAGTGGTGCCCCCCAGGGGTCAGTACTGGGTCCAGTCTTGTTCAACTTCTTCATCAATGACCTGGATGAAGGGACAGAGTGCACCCTCAGCGAGTTTGCTGATGATACAAAACTGGGAGGAGTGGCCGATACACCAGAGGGCTGTGCTGCCATTCAGAGTGACCTGGACAGGCTGGAGAGGTGGGCAGAGAGGAACCTCATGAAGTTCAACAAAGGCAAGTGCAGGGTCCTGCACCTGGGGAGGAATAACCACATGCACCAGTACAGGCTGGGGGCTGACCTGCTGGAAAGCAGCTCTGCGGAGAAGGACCTGGGAGTGCTGGTGGACACCAAGTTAAGCATGAGGCAGCAATGTGCCCTTGTGGCCAAGAAGGCCAATGGTGTCCTGGGGTGCATCAGGAAGAGTGTTGCCAGCAGGTCAAGGGAGGTGATCCTCCCCCTCTACTCAGCCCTGCTGAGGCCCCATCTGGAGTACTGCATCCAGTTCTGGGCTGCCCAGTACAAGAGGGATGTGGCACTACTGGAGCAAGTCCAGCGAAGGGCTACAAAGATGATGAGGGGACTGGAGCATCTCTCTTATGAGGAAAGGCTGAGAGAGCTGGGCCTGTTTAGCCTGGAGAAGAGAAGACCGAGAGGGGATCTTATCAATGTGTACAAATATCTTAAGGGAGGGTGTCAAGAGGATGGGGTCAGACTCTTTTCAGTGGTGTCCAGCGACAGGACGCGAGGCAACGGGCACAAACTGAAACACAGACAGTTCCATCTGAACATGAGGAAAAACTTCTTCACTGTGAGGGTGCCAGAGCACTGGAACAGGTTGCCCAGAGAGGTTGTGGAGTCTCCTTCTCTGGAGATATTCAAAACCTGCCTGGATGCAATCCTGTGCAACGTGCTCTAGGTGACCCTGCTTGAGCAGGGGGCTTGGACTAGATGATCTCCGGAGGTCCCTTCCAACCTCAACCACTCTGTGATTCTGTGATCAAGCTAAAAGCAGGCAGCCACTGACTACTCTTACCCCAAACTTCACTTCCTTCTCATTTAAACTGAACTCATGTTACTTTTGTGTCTAATCTTGCACACAACACTAACAGAGTACAGATGCAGAGTCAAGTGTTATCCAGATGCAACTAACAAAAACTTGTAAAGTCCAGTGCTTCATTATTTGCTGTACACACCTGTTAAAGGGGAGAAACAAAAGAAGTAACTGTCCACAAAGAATATCCTAAGAAAGAAAAATAACTAATTCAGAGTCATCCAATTACTTCTTGCAAACTGCTGTAAAACCACTACTCTCCAGTGCCCACATGGACATCAGCCCATTGACAATATCAGAGAACAGGAGAAATTAGTTTCATCTGCATTGTTACAGAAACTAATTAATTTCCACTGAGGTCTGCTAGGTAGTTTGACAAAGGTTCACTCAGAAAAAAAGGCAGTGAATTGACTTCAGCAGACTTCAGCTACTCCTTCAGACTAGAATAAGAAATACGGGATTCTGTGGCAAAATACGGACTACTCATTCAGGACTTCAGCAAGTCCCGAAAAACTAAGCAAAACTCGCTCCTAATTTGAATCTGAACTTGAGTCCAATACATGATAATCTTGGACTAGACAACCTAGCAGTGCTTGATCAGCTTAACATTTTAATATAAGTCATCAAAGATGACCAATATGGTTTGATGTTTGGAAGAATATTTAAACAACATTTACATTTAGACACAAGAACTATTGATCTCATTAAAGACATTTCACATTCAAACTCTGTTCTTAACAATACCTGGGAACTTCATAATAATTAACAAGATACAAACTACATATAATTTTTCTCATACCAATTATATTACTCATGTGAGTTACAACAGTGGCACATCAGTATTGTAAATCTCTTATAGACCAAAGTAAAAGTTGCCTGGCTAAAGAGAACAACTGAAACTTGAACACTTGCCTTCCAACAGTTTAAGATCAAGAAAATACACTTCCTATTACAAGCGTTACAGTCCTGTTTAACATCCATTGAATCACAACCTACCATTTGCAATAACAGGAAATTAAAAGCTCTGCCTGTACCTCAAATAATTAGCTTTCAGCCTATCAACAGCAAAAATATTTGCACCTGAAGTGTTCACAGTGCTCAAGTCACACTCATTTGTACATGACTGGTGGTTTGGAAATGCTGTGCAAATGCATGTATTGTTGTATAAAGCAAGCAAGGTTTGAACATCTACTCACTGCAAGTCTGGGGCAATTCAGTTTATGGATAAAATACAATTTGATTTAAAAAAATAAATGAAAGGAGACAGACACTGCAAAAACTGCAGAACTCCTTTCAGAGGATTTTCATTTTTAATCTGCCAAGATGGTTGGATTTTATCCATTCCCATAATTAATCTTGGGTGTAAGCATTAAATTCTGTTGTACCTGTAGTATTTTTTCCCTGGATTTAGACTATTTATCAGGATAGCTTTTTAACATGAAATTAAGACACCATAAGAACTGAAAGTAGATCACTTCTGAAGCTAAGATAGGTGTAGTGGGAGAGCAATCAGCCTTCAGTTCCCATTAGTACCATGGTAACTCTAACCACGGTAAAGGAGCAAAATATGACAGGTATTTTGTGAATGTTCCTAATGCTCCTTAAAGGAATGAACAGGCAGGTGAATGCTCAGGACTTTTGCCTACTAAATATAGGTGCAGAGACAAAAAAGCAGGTTTCACAAAGAAAGAATTGTGACCATCATATCAAGTAAGCTGAAGACTAGCGCTAAACTTCAGAAATGCCAGTGAAGACAACCATGTCCCTGCTAGATGATGTTATGTGATACATAATTCCTTAGTTCATTGGCTTTTTTCAATCCTTCATCAATCTGTGTGGCATCATAAGTCTCTGAAGATCTCTGACCTTCCCAACTATTACCATCTATGAAGAAATTCAGAGACATAGGATTGCCTGAGTCAGATGAAAGCAATTTGATGTTATACATACTAGGAAATACTCTGCAATAACCAAACCCTCATAATAGTACTGCCTTTGCTGGAGCCGCGTACAATGAAAGTCAAAAAATATTTTAGTCTGAGTGGAATAGTGCAATGAGACAGTTCAGAGATGACTGAGGTGTGATGGGTAAAATGTTTTACTGAACCATGTCTTGAAACAGGCTTAAAACAGCCAACAATATTGTTATAGAAGCTCTGGGGAATAGTTCATATGCAGAAAATTGTCAGATATCCTACCACTTTGATGGCAAGAGTACAGAACAGACCCCCAAGAAAAGAATTCTGCAAAACTAATTTTAACTGCACTACTTCCTTGCTTACTTCTGGAAAGAGATTTTGCCAATATAAGATCTAAGGTCTTCCAACAAGGTGACCCTCAATCCACATGGGCAAAGCCACAGTAAAATAAAACTATTCCTTAGCAACAGCTATATTCTGGACCACTGTGTGGGAAGTAGTATTCCCATTCAGCTACTGCTAAAGAGCTGTTTCCTCTGTATAGAAAACCTAAGAAAGGAGAAACACAGTAATATTTAAGAACTTTGTTATTAGAAGTAATGCATTCAGAATTTTGCAAACTAAATATTTGAACATTGTATCCTTTTCTGCATCTATAAAGATATAGTTTACTTCATTTTCATTCTTATTCTAAAAAGCAAGTTTCCAGACAGGATACTTCTCCTCAAAGCAGACAATGGATGTTTGAATTGCTAAAACTGATAAACATATTGAAGGCAACAGCTTAACTTGTAATGAGATACATTCTGATACCTTTTAGGATAACTAAAAAGAAAAAAAAAACAAGTGTTAAACCTCTAATGATTTTAGTTAATCTCTCTAATGTTTACGCTAACATAAATCTAAGAAGAACCTGAACTAGCTAGTATATTCAAATTCTCTATATACACTCATTTAGTATGTTTGTTCACAAATGGATGATACCTAGTTATAAAAACACCCATATCAAAGGCAAATTCAGTTTTAAAAATCTGGACAATAATCTTCAATAGATGCATCACGACTATGTAAGATAATTTTCATTTTTCAATCTCTAGACACTCTCAGACTTAAATAGGAATTCCCTCCTGAGAGAAGGCATACGCACCTCTTTGAAAATGAAGAAATTGAGTAGAACCATGCCAAAGTTGTAAACAACCAACAGGAAACGTAACTGGAAGGGCTCTCTTGTCTTCATCCATTTGGGGCCCAGCCAGACAGTGAGGAGATAAATAGTGCTTATAGTCAATGTTGGAAATGGAGACTGCATCAAGGGCCAATCATCAACACGTTTGTCTGAGGGGGGAAAAAGGCAAACAAAAGGAATCAACAAGGTCTGAATAAAATTATTTCATCATTACTTTAGGCATTACATTTGTCAAGTAATCTTTTCTCCTGGGATAGCTGGGCTAGATAGAAAGAATGAGCATATTATGTCTGTACTAGGAAGGTTAAAGAAAATAAATAGTCAAAAAAAAAAAAAAAAGTTACCTCACACAGAGATTCACTGTCAAACAACTTATGTTGTCTAGTTCTAAAAGCCAAAACAATAAAAATAAAAAAAATAAAACAAGCAAGCCCAAGCCCAACCCAACCCACCTATCCTCCCTCCCCCCAAAAGTTTTCTTTATGATGATCAGTGACTGCAGCAGCAACATAACCAAATGCTCAACAACACTGCAAATGGAAGATACGCAAATCTGGCAAAATACTGGTAAAACTAATAGCTTTTATTAGATTAGAGTTAGGCATCAGTCTCCAGTTAATTTTATACAGATTATGACAGACAAGTGCCTTTGCTATTTGATGTATGTCAGTCTCATATGCTTCAGATAGAATAGTGACAAGGTTACTAGAAAACTATTAAGTAAAATAGTTTAAAAGGATGGCTTTAGTTAGAATATTCTGTGTTGCCATATGGGAGACCAAGGTTTTATTTACATTCGCCTTTAGTCACTCAAGGGATCTAGACTTATGCATACTCTAGGGCCCAGAATTTACTATATTAAGTGCTGGATGTGTGTCAAAAAAGCACTCTTGGCCAGAGGAACTAGTGACGTCTAGGATTAGAAGATGGGTCTGCTATGGAGGAAAGAGACTATATTAAGTGATGCCTCCTYACTCAACAGTTTTTTCCCACTTGTGTATGAAGGCTAATCTCTAGTTATACTAATAGACCAAATGTAATAAATCCATAACTATCTAAAATATCTAACTGGATTATTCTTCTGATGCTTCGGTCAACTGGAGTTTAGATGGAAATAACACCACAGTGCCCCTTGGGGAGCTCAGACATCTAAAATACCTGCCTTCAGTTATTTGTGGGCAAACCCACAAACAACAATGGAGTTAAACTCAGATTTACCTAAAGGACAAGCTTCTTTTGGAGAACTCTTCACGGTGACCCAAAGACAGAGAAGAAAACTATACCATAAATTCCCAATCCCAAGCTCAGCTATATAGACAAGTTAGAAAACCCTTCTTATTTATCAAATGAGCAGCTCTGATAGAGTGTGGTAAGTACAGAACAATGCTGCCATTACTCCTTCTCTTCACCATTTCTTTCTTGCTTCCTTGGGTGTCCTCAATATCAGAAATTAGGACCTTATTTTAGGAGCAGATTTCATGAGACCCTCTGTATTTTCAGTAATTCTCATATACTGTGATCTGCAGAAAGACAATTTTCATTGGCTCTGGCTCTGGCTCTACTTCCTTGCTTTCAGTTAATTTTAAAATGTTTGATCACCACATTGCAAATAAGATGCTTGGAGGCCTGCAAAAGCAGTGGAAAAGGAAGAGTAACCTAGCAGTCCTTGGGAATTACCCTAGCTGCTTCCATTATGACTGACAATACTGAAAGGGGGGGAAGAGAGAGAGAGAGAGAGAGAGAGAGAGAGAGAGAGAGAGAGAGAGGGCAAAGCCATCCTCATGCGTGGAAGCCTCCCCAAGACTGACACTGCCAGAGCAATGGAAGTCAACCTTGTGATTGCAGCCACCAACAGAAGAGAAGGGCAGGAATTACCGGGAGAAGTGGTAAAAAATTGAGAAGAACAGACTGGCTGCAGAAACACAGTCAATGAAAACGAACTGAAGAAAATGAGAAAATAGAGCTAACTTTTCAGCAACTTCCTGGACAAATACTTTTACTACAATATGATGTACTCTATGGAAAACATGATAACAATTGCCTTATATTACTTAGTCCTAGAACACTAAAGAACAGCCCCACTTTCTAGATCTCATTGGATGCTACCTATTGAAACTGAAAGCACATGGCTATGCTGCAATTATCACATTACTGCCCCCCTTACACTAATTCCTGCTTGCTTTTAGCAATTACTCTATCAATCCAAATTTAAATATAACAGATCATATGATTTAAAAAATAGAAGAAAAGCAGACCCTCATCTTTTGCAAGGTATGAGATAATGGCCACAGATTCATCTCTGCCAAGCAAAAAGAAAGGTGTCACTTCTTAATTTAGAGACAATTCTGGGAATAGCAGTGCGTGACATGCTTTAATCAAATCTACATCTCACTTTGCACAGTAGTGTGCAAAGATGTAACAGCATGGAAGGCAAGAGTTGCTTTCCCAGCCTCTTTGCACCAAGCAATACAAAAAGGCAAGGACACATCAGAGAATCCGGCTTCTATTTTCTACTCCACTCCTTCATGAGATCCTGAATGCTAAAATGACAATACTGAAAAGGAGAAAGATTTGAATTCTACCCAGGAGCTAAACACATTACCATTCACTGATCAAAATAGGAAAGCATGACCTATTCCAGATTTCTTTTGGGGCAAAAGAGATAAAGAAATATCTTCCTGATTTCTAGAGGGAAGAATGAGGATTCACTTGGGGGTGAAGGGAGGAAGAGGGGGACAATGCAATCCTTTATGAAAACCCAGTTGCATGTGGGCTTCTCCTCATGCTTCATCAAAATTGTAAACAATTCGTTTACCTACTTTCAACAGGTATTACAAAATTGAAGAACTGAACTGGAGAAAACCAAAGATTGGGATTTCATTGACCTAACCTCTCCTAGGATAACTAACTACACTTTGAACATAAAATGCCCATATGGGAGGGAATACTCACTTCTACAGTAGTCAGCACAGTTCAGTTCAGCGCAGATTCTGGCCAATCCAAGCAGAAGTATATCAACAGCCAAAACCAAGTTGCTGGTAATTCCTATTACATGAATTACGAACAACATCATGCACTTATTTTAAGGGCATTTAGAAGACTGCATATGATTATTTTTTACTGATACTGTGGCACTAGAAAACACTATATTCTTCCCAGGAGCTTCTGGATTTAAGAATTTGTTCATAATAAAGATCTTGCCTGAACAATACAAAGCAATTTGCTCAGTTTCAAACCAGCTCAGTGCACTATTATTGTTACACAGAAGGCACTGCAAAAACAACTTCATTTCAGTTTACCAGGCAAGTCTGCTTGTCCAAGTTCTACACAAAAAACCACACACAGCTACACACAGACCCTTGTTCCAAGTTTCTTTTCAAATAAACCCTCTTTCAAACCAAGATAAATTCACTCACTTAAGTCATCTGCTTAAGGGACAAACCTTCCATGCTACTCCAAAAAAACCATCCTTATCTTAGCAAAAATCGCATGATTTTGTGTCCTACTTATCAGCCGATGCTGATGACCACAAATGATTTCTGCAAATTGGAGAAGACTGATAGCTTAAGGAACATATGAATGTATTAAATCCTGCAATATTCACATGCAATAGGTACATTATTATCTGAAAATGAAATAAGCATGACGTAAAAAGGCGAACTCCCTGAATTAAAAAATCCTTCCAACTGCTTTGGAGCAAAATGACCAATGCCTTTACCTGATTAGAATTGACAGAGAGTGACTGAATCTTTCAGGGGATTAACGCGTCTGTCTTTCAAATCCTAAGACCCAGATTCTAAGTTGATCACAAATAAAATGACTGCTATGGTGGAACAGCCTATAGTACAGGAATGTTGGTTTTTGTAAGGCAGGAGAAGTTTTAGAATAAAAATTTAAAGCTGCACTTCATTGTAAACACAAATCCAGAATAAAATAAAGCATCTGTTAACATGTTTCTGCTAGAAAATTATTGTTCTGTATATCAAGATTTCATATTCTTTCCTTACATAAGGTTTGCCTGTGATTTTGCGTATATAAAATTTAAGTCTCACATTGCAAAGCCAAGATAAGAAATAGAGGAATATCTGAAGTTGCTCTGAGGCACTTATCCTTGTGGGATTTAATTCCTTATTATTTGGTACATTTAATAGGAAATACACACATAAAGCCCTCTCATTTCTCCTGTCAGYGTAAGGGCAAGAGCAGGACCACTAAAAAGGACTAAATAAGAACATCCTATCTGGTAATGGCCAAAGGGGACATAATTAACCCACATAACATATACTGAAATATGGAAGAAGAAAGAGGATGAACTTCAATAACTCTGCACTTATGATAATCTAGAGATAAAATCCTAAAAAACTCCCATGAAACACACTGTAAGTGTATTAATGTGAAAATACTTCTTTTAAAGGCAGTTCAGCATTTCCTTGCCACTAGACTGATTAGGTGATTAAGTCTTCTGTATATTAGAGAGGGTAGGATCAACTTTTTTTTTTTTCCCCTCAGTAAGTACAAACTTTAAACAAATACACAGCCCTGTTACTCATGCATTCATCAGAAGTCTCCCGAACTGATACAAAGGTGACTATCTTTCCTTTTAATATTAGTTTTAGAGAGAATATTTTATAACTAAAATATATAACAATTTTTGAAATTCCCTGCACCAATATTTTATTTAAAATCAATACTTAATAAGCTTCTGTTTTTAGCTTAACAACATATGCATTCCTCAGCTATAAGGTTGCTGCTCACTAATTTATCTGGAGAGCCTTTCAAAGTTATTAATAGCTATTGATACTATTCTCAGCACAAAGACACTTACGGTGCGAATCCAGCACATCCATCTGTCCAATTACATTTCTAAAGACATGGCAGAAATGATGGTAACTGTTTAAAAGCGGTTCTTAACAGTGAGAGTTCTTGTCAAAATAAACGGCAGATCTACAGAGAAGTCCTCCTAAAGCTCAACCAAGCTTAAGAAATAGAGATTTCCTTAAACAAGAATGAAATTTTAATTCAACTATATAAGCAAGGCAAACCAGAATTTTCTAATTATTGTTCTATGAATTGCACTGTTTTATTATTCTAACATTTCACATATCTTGTTAGCTCCCATAGCACTACAATTGAAGCAAATTACAAAATGGAAACATGTACCATATAATAAATCATGTCAGAAACAAATTCATGCACCTTAAAACAAAATATTTTGTAAAAACTTTCAGATAAACTTCCTTCACAGTATTTTAGTGTTTTCTCCCCCTTTTTGCTAGTTAAGACTTTAGATTCTATACACCATACTTCTCTTTCTGTATTTGCGTTAGAAACACTGGCTCAGTCCTGTAAGTACTTACAAATTAATATAACATTCATGATGACTATACAACCCCTGTAGACTGGTTCAGTTGAAAGTATGAAACTCAAGTATCTACATGATTAGACTCTAACCTTGTAAATCACATGGACTAATGTATCAGAATTGCTTAAAAATGTATTTACTGTTACCAGTTTGTAGAGATTTCAAGAAAGAAAAAAAAAAAAGCCTTTGAATAGCTAAAACCTTAGAATGGAACAACTTAACAGCAACAACAACAGAAGCTGTAAACTTATTCTTCACAATGGTGCATAACTATCTAAATGGGATGTACAACTTGAGACTCGAGACTGATGAGAAAGACCATCGCAGAGTCAAAATAGATGGGCCATATATCTCAGGATTTAACACCAACAGAAGTTAAATTTTTCTATGTATTTATTACAACTTTAATAGACTAATTTAAAAGAATCATTCGCTTGCAGGCCACATACAGTTCTCCAGTGCTAGAATTAACTTGCCTGCTTCAATATTGATTATCCATTGCACCTTCCACTCTAGTCCTCTAATCTATTTTTTTTTCTTTAAATAAGAAATCATATGATAGAGCATAGAAGTCTTAAGTCAGAGCTAGGCCTGTAGGCGTGTAGCTAGTGCACAAACTAAAATAACATGCCTACAGCCTCACTCCTGCTTGAATCAGAAAAGTCTGAATGTCCTTCAGAAAGGGCTGTGCAGGCAGACTACTGCAGGAAAGCAAAATGATTGGGACACAAGGAATGTGCAGTTTATGCTTCTTTCTTGCTTTTATCCCCAGCCTATATTGTACTTGGCAATGTCTGCAGAGAGTCTTCCAGCACTATACATAGTTCTAAGAGGTCCAACAGGGTCAGAGATACCTGTATCTAACTCAGGGCCACTGCAATCTAGTACGATCTGCAAAACAGACACCAGGAAGCCTCCCTTAACCCATTTATATTAGCTAARGTATCTTCTTTAGCAGACTTTGCCATCTTAATTTACCATATATTTTTTCAGAGATAGAAAACCCAGCAGAACATTTAACAGCTTGATGAGTTAATTACACCCACTGTACAGATTTGCTCCCTAAATCCAAAGGCATTAGAATTAAACTTCAAGAATCAGTCAGTTGTACCTTTCTCTGCTAGACTGAAGACTCATCTATTATCAACATTTTTTTTCCTCATTTGGGTAGTTATAAACAGCTGTCAGGTCACTCACTTGTTTAAAAAAAACACAAAAAACAAACAAACAAACAAAACCCCTTATGTCTTTCACTAGAAGGCATATTTTCCAATCCTTTAATCATTTTCATGGATCTTCTCTGGCAACTCTCCAAACATTTATATTAGCTTTGTGACTGCTCAAGAGCAAAAACTACAACTATATCAACCAAGTCAGTGCTGCTTTCCCCACATAGAACAATTCTGTATCACCAAACATAACATTGTAACATCAATGACGGCTAGCTAGGATCCATTAGAAAAAAAACTGGTAAAACTAAGGACCGTATGCAAATTATGCTATATTTGACAAAAGTTCCCAAAAAAAACAACACAACAGCAGAACAGTTGGCCTTCTTATTTAAGTCACTTTTTAACAGAGCAGTACAAAGAAGTCATGTTTACCTTGATCTTCAAGAATAAATGGGGATATTTGAATCAAGTATTTTGCCCACCCTCAAGCTTTAACTAGTCAAGAATAGAGTAATTCCTTTGGGCTGAGAACAAGAGGCATCAAAATTTTAAGACACAGTTACTACTTTAATAAGCTATGAAACACCAGATTAAGATGCAAGAGTGAAGAAAAAAAAGTCACTCTCAACAACAACGAATAATGAAAGCATATACTCTGAAAAAAAAAAAAGATTTAAAAACATGGCAGGTGCAGCTGTACAAATCCTATTCCATCCAGAAACGGGAGAGATGCCCACCCCAAAACCAGAAAGGCTATATATAAGACTACCAGGTATTGCCTGTAATTAAATGTGACTTTGCATTAAATTTCAGGGTTTTTTAATTGACTCTCTAGCCTTCTTTCAAGATATATACAACAACAGGTAAACTTAACATACAATCAATATATCATACAGCTATGAAGAACATCTCTAGGAGCTGTTAAACACTTGTACATATGCATAAATGTCAAGCTCCCATTAAAGTAGGAAGAATACCTAATCCCAATTTGTTGTCAAAAACACCCATGTATTCTAGCTAGTATTATAACTTCTTGGGACTCCCATAATTCAGTCACTAGCATCGTATTATCTTTGAGCCTGTATTCAACARTTGCAGTATACGCTTGTTTCAAGACAATGATAACAACGGAATTGAGCTCATGAGCCATATCAATTCACCATCAAGTCAAGAAAGATTTTCAAGTCTAACAGACTGTCTGTTCAATTTTATTTATTTACCTCCTCTGTTGATTATGATTATTTGTGAGGACTACACAAACACTCTATTTGAAGTTTACATAAGGTGAGTGTGGTAGTAAGCCCTCAAAGCATGTAGTTTTTTTGTTTGTCAAAACTTACTTTTCCCAAACACCCCAAAAGCAAGATGCATTCCCAGTCCAGCAACACCTGCATGCCTTTTCTCAACTGTTACAAGTTACTGAGTAAACAGATACAGAAACCCTCCCTTTCAGGTTACAATTTTATGAATTAGTTACAAAACCCTATGATCAAACCTGCATCTCTGTATTTCTAAGGAAATAAATCTGCTTCAAAAAACCACACTTCCACAAGCTTTGCTTCTATAGTGTTTTTTTGTTGACACTTTTGTTCAAACTTCTCTGGTTTCAGCCAAAACTGTTTTGGAGAGCTCAGGAGATAAAATTAGTTTACATCAATGTGGTGTCTCTTATGGTACTATGAAAATAGTTGTAGGAGTATTAATAAGCAGTAATATAAACACAGGATGTATGCACGTTTTATGTTGCAATAACAAATTAGACTATTGGTCCATCCAGTATGATTCGGGTTTTATAATGCAGAAGGGGGTGATCACATAAGAAATCTTATCTGTAGGCACTTTTTTTTTTTTAGATCCCCTCAATTAGAAGCTAACATCCTTGGCAAATGTGAAGGATTATTAACAACAGTCTTTATTAATAAACTCTGCAAGGTCTTATCTGCCACAGACAGACATGTGTTATGTACTCCAAACCCACAGGACAGTAAGTGCAGCACTGAAATATCTTGCTAACGTGCTAACACAGGGCAAGGACACCAAGGTTTAACTACACAGCAGTTGTAAACAATTTACATTGTTGCTCTAATAACACAGAATGATTCAGGGTTGCAGATGAACTTTTACAGACTCCTAGATGCAGTGACTAAATGTGTGAAAATCAGCAATGGCAATCGAGATCTACCAAAAATACCAGAAGGCTCCCAGAGAACATTAGCGAGGAGCTGCACATAAGCCCTCTGATAAACTGCCTGTTTTCTTCTGTTTGCATCACCATGCGGATGCTGCTCAGCAATACGGTTTTACAGAAGGATGCAACTTTACAGAAGTAAGTCAAATCTATAGAAAAACTTACTGAAACGTATTAGCTCCTATCTTTAAAGTTCAAGGGCAGAAGATGTGAGGTATATGAGGTCTTCTCTTGGCCTAAGACAAGTACATCAGTCGAAGCCTCCACAGAAAAATAACACTGCAAAACATTTACAATGTTTCCCCTCGACATGCCTTCAATATCAGTATGAATGACAAATCTAGGGAGAAGAAAAAAAAAAAAGCAAAAAAAAGATCTTGAAACACTGTTGTTGTTTTCAGAACATGAACCGAACAGGGGAAAGGTCTCATGCCCCAAGATGACCAGAATGTGATGAACTTATTATTTTACTACTGATATGATTAGTGAGTGAAAGACTAAGTTTAGCAGTTAGATAATGCCATATCTAGATGACTGCCAGAACTAAGCCTCTTTGCTTCTACAGCCATGTTACCTTTCATGGTAACATATTGCCCCAAACTTGAGCTTCCCCAATAGTTTTTGAAATACAGTTTATCATTCTCAACACAAAAGTTTATGGATTACTAAAACTGAGATCGGACAAAATAAAAGAAAATCTGGTCTAAATATCAAAGCATTTTGGGGGTACTCCAATGCAAGTATTTTTATTGGACACTGCTGTTCCACATAAACTGAGAAAATATGCTTATAAAGCCCTGCATTTACAGAGAGAGAGAGAGAGAGAGAGGAAAATGTTATGCTCAAGCATGCAAGCTGAAGCATACATAGGATGCAGAAAAAAAGATACTTTTGAGAGACTGCAGAAAGCAATAAGGGAAAAGGAAAATAAGACAGAAATAAACCAAATGGTCAGAATGCAAGATTATGCTAAAACAGAGGAGTACACATGGAGGTGGATGGATGGAGTAGAACTAGAGAAGAAGCTCATAGTATAGGTAGAGTACAATGCCACAGAGAGAAAGAACACTCCAGGGCAGGAGTTAAAGATCAAACCACTGAAACAGAGTACATAAAAAAGGAGTTGAGTTGCACGCATATGGGTTACCCTGATACAACTGCGAGTAGTCACTACCCACAGGCATGCCATTATCTGGCATCAAATGCAAGCCAAATTGAGGTAGCTTATTCCCCCTCACCTTCCATGAAAGAGAGGCAAACCAGCTCATGTTTATCTTTAAGATAAAAGCACACACAATGGGAGTTAATAGAAGGCACATGTTGTGCTCAGTTCATCTCTTGGCTTGCCTTAGAGCTACTTATTGCTTTACCTACAACGGAGGGTGCAGTCCTGAAAATCCTCACACAGACGTCACCTAAGCCAAGGCAGGCCTGAATTTCAGAGCTACCTTGATTTATGTCTTTAAGATGCCACAAGACCTCAAAGTCCCTATGCTCAGAATCACTGGAGTCCTGAGCACAGCTGAACCCATGTCACACCTAAACAAGGTCCAGAAACTACGCACCCTCCACCTACATCTTCCTCAAGGAGCATTAGTCAAATAGATAGCCTCAGATCACAGTTCACACACAAAACAGAGTTCCTTACAAAATGCAATGGTAGCTTCAACATTGTTTTAAAATACAGTCTGGGAAAGGGGCAGCAAAGCCTTGTCATGTAACAGGTTACTGTTCAAAGTAGTGCCACTTCCCTGACAAGAATTGCCCTGACAAGGGCTGACTGTCCCAGCATCTGCTTTCCAGGCACACTCCACTCACACCAACACTCTTTAATAAATCAAAGCTCCTATTCTTTTTATGGCCAGTTCTGTTTAGATTAACAAACTCTCATTTAGATCCAGGTTTTCAGGCCATTCATGCTTAGCCCCATTTGCCTTAGCTCAAAAAGTATTCTGTACACACATTTCTTCCCCCTAGGTCTGTGTCCTACCAAATTCTTCCTCCCAAAGTTCTCGTAATGTCAGCGCAGAACCTTTAAGTCATCCACTTTCATCCAAGCACTCCCTTAATCCTTTCCATGTGAATCTAATAACTCCAAACACCTGTCTGGACTGGCAGAGGAAAAAGTGGAGCCTTGCCTCACCCACTCTTCATGACTCCTGATTACAAGCCCTTAAAAGAACTACTGCTTAAGTTTCCTACATCTTCCTCTATTAATTGTCCATTAAGAATATCTTTCTCTTTCCTAGTATTTATGTAGCCTTTGACAGCTGTTTCTGGTTACACAGGATTGAATAGCTGTCTTGAAAACAATCTCTTCTGGTCTTTCCTAGCTATAACCATACCCCTCCCACAAGCCTCTTCACCCCTGAGCACAGCATAAATACAGAATGACTGTCACAGTTAACTTCTAGTCATGTTTGCTAACCAGAAGGAGGAAAAAAAACAAAAATAAGAGGTCCAACCACCTACAAACAACAGCTTAACCACTATGCTCAATTTATGTAACCAGTGTAGTCCCCAGGGTCGACGTCTGTGCCTCATGCCACAGATATTTCAGTCACGGAAGAATTCTTCACCTCTCATTGCAGTCTGTGGCTCCTGGACCACGTGCCAATTTGCACCTCAGTAATGCTGTGCATCCTCAGCTGAGGATATGATATGCCAAGAACTCCACAACAGTAATTTATGCTGTGCTGTAATTTTAAACACCCAGTCATTTGGCACTAGTTACTAAGGCCATGCCACTGGTTTGTTTAAACTCTGTATAAAGCACTTTCCCAACCTTTTTCAAGTGAATTGCTTTAATAAAATCCATAACATACTACTTCTTCTGGGGATTTAAAAAAATGCTACATACACAGCCTTACAGAAGTCTTCAGAATTCCAGTTACATTCTTCTCCTGTCCAGGTTTCGTGATAGGATCATCCCTTCTTTCTGCCATCTCATCCACACGTTTTCTTTTGCTTCCAGGACACRCTGGCAAGTGTTCGAACAGAAGTTTGTATTACATTCTCAGTGTTCTTTAAAAGCCTTTTTCTGTGTTTCATCTCATTGCTCAAGCTGAGAGTTGTGGATGATTACCTACAACTGCTCCTCCTTCATTTTAGGAAAGGGAAGTCTTCCTCTTGCACCTCAGTTTCTCTTTCAGTGTCAGCTTTGCTTCAGGCTACTCCCTCAGACTCCAGTTCCTCCTGAAGCTTAGTGATCCAAAATTTCCATTTAGGGATTTCCACTTCACAACTATTTTTCTGACTGATGTTTCCTTTTTCAAAGCTGATTGCATCTATTTTGTTCTGACCTATGTCTTCTGAGTTCTGCAATCTAATGAAATCTGATGATGGTGAAAGGTAAGCGAGCAGAATTTCCCTCAAACACCCTGCAAATTGTCTTCAATACCAACAGCTGCTGCTTCTTTATTAGTAAAGTCCTTCCATTGACCAGCAGTTAAATAGGATGCTTAATTAAATGAATTGACTAAACTGGGATGCTCTTATTCCTCAGTTTGGTTGATAGTAGACTCACATATTCTACCTTGAACATTCTTTACCTTTGAAATTGTTCTCTCCAAGTGCCTCTTCTGCCCCCTTTGTGTTCCCACCACAAGACAGCCAAACCCAATACACCTGATTTTCCAGTCTCTGATGTTTCTTCCTGTCTAATCCTTGAATTTCATGCAGTCATGGTTCCAGATCCAAAAAACTGTTCCCTTGAGAAAAAAATTATATCTGCAAACCAAGTATTGTGTCAAATCACAGTCTGGTGCTCAGCCAGCCCTTCTAAAGCTTAGGAACACATTTTTTCCATGAAACAGGCTTCATGGGTCTTTATCTCATCCTCCATTCTCTCTCCCCACCTCCACCCTCTGAAGAACTTTCATGAGGATTCTTCTAACTTCCAGCCTTGGCACAAAACCTTCAAATATAACAAGGTACTACTTATAATCAGGTAATTTTGCTGTTCTGCTAATCACCCCAATGAATTTTCCTAAAGCATAAATACTCAGGATCCTTTAGTCCTATTTGGCTTCTGCATGGGGAAAAGAATGAAGGAAGAAGAAGCAGCAGCAAGCATGTTCTTCTGGTTCTTTGTTCCCTGGGCTGAAAAAGAAGATAAGTCTGAATTTACTGAGCATGAGTAAATTTAAACTATAGGCTAGGATTTTCCTGACAAAAATTTTTATGTCACTTTGAGTTCCCATGGAAGCAACTTCACCTAATCACTTTCAAGACATGCAGCTGTAAGCATTTCCCATGCCTTCGCCATTCTCATTGCCTTACACTTCTAACCCAGCTGATAAAAGCCACAACTGATATTTCTCTTGAACAAGATGTTACTTTGAAGACTACCCTACCCTACCACTAAAGTGAAAGTTTGCATCTTTCTGCTCTCTCCTTTCTTCTTGATGGAAAGAGTCTGTAATCCTATTAACTGCAACAGCTGTAAATAGGTGCTATTCAAAAGCAATCCCACGTGGCCTGGGGTGGCCCTACTTTGCTTTAATTCTGAGCTCCAGGAACAACCATCTCACCCAAAGTCTGTAATTCCCTCCATTGTTTAGCTTAACACATTCAAATTAATCAGCTCCTCTAAAATAAATCTTTTGGATTCAGGGTTTCACAAGCCTCCTTTTCTGGCCACAGTCTCCCACTCCCCTTTCCCGGATGCCTATAGACTCTTCACCCACAATTGATATTTCCACATTCCTCTTTCCTGGTCTGTCTCCTGAATTATTCACCTTAATAGTTCTCTCGGCTTCAGCCTGGAACCTCCCTTTAAGTCACTTGTTCAGTCACCTAATCATACCCTTAATCCTTCCTGGCAAATCTAACCCCAACCTATCTGAGCTGACAGAGAGAAGAAAGCCCTGCCCTACCTATTACACATCCTACTGGTCCCATGCCCTTACAAAAATGGCATGAAATTCCTAGATCACCTTTCCTGATACAAACTGTTCCCCCTGAACACCATCTTCTCTCGTGATGACTGCTAAGAACATGTCTTTGTCCTTTCTAAACTTTCTTTAAAGTTTATGGCTTCCTAAACGATTTCCTTCAGACTTCTCAGGTGAATACACAATTACAATGAATTTGACGGCTTTCATAAATGGTGTCTAAAAAGATAGTCAAAGAATGGGAGAAAAGAGGTATTTCAACAAATTAACATGGAAAAACATTAAACATTGCTAAGACTGAAAATACATATCTGAGTAATATATATGGGCAAGGGGAAGTCACAATATTGTTATTATTCCCAAATAGTTTTTTAAATGCAAGATTTTTTTTAAAAAAAGAGCTAACTGCTTTGGATAACTTACTTAATGTTAAAAATTATGACATCATTCAAAAAAGTCAATTAGGTGCATCATATAGGCTTAAAAAAAAAAAAAAACCTTCAGAAAAGGATGGTTGATTTTTTTTAAAAAAACAGCATAAAGCAGAGAGGAAAAAAGACCAAATCGTTACAATATGGAAATAAAGTGGCACAGGACTCAGTGGGACATCTGGCACAGTTCTACACAGTCCCATCACAGGAGTCCAGAGCAACAAAATAAGATCCCTGCTGGCAGAACAATCCAGCTGAATATTGAGAATAGAGTCAAGACAGACTTGGGTGTCCAACAGAACATGGAAGTGAAAACTGGAGAGAATAAGTAAGTTTGATTTTATATGAATGGGAAATCTTTGCGTAGGAGTAGTAGTGGGAATAAAATTTCTTCACATTTTATTGTGTAATTTTGCTGTGTAGTGGTGTTTCAGTATTCATTGTGTAATGCTATTGCATGGCATCATTTGTTGAGCAACTTTGCTGCGTGGTATAGTTTTATATTTAATGATATTGAACGTTAGGCAATGGTCTTACATGCCATAATTTATGTTGTTTGTTGAGCAACATCACTGCTGCAGTTTTTGACACAGGTGAATTGTGTGAATTCACACAAATAGTGGTGAATTCATGATTTCAATATGTATTCACTTAGAGATGGCAAAGGGAGACAATTCATGATTTTTTTCTGAGTGAAAACACATATTGAAGAGCAGCAAACTGAGCAGGTATTTAAAATGGAACTGGAACCTAGGACATTAAGATGTTATTTTATTACATAGTAATGCAACATTGCCTCATAATGACACTTTCTTATCCGGAGTATATTGTTACTACATTGTGTGATAGTACATGTTTCACATATCTATATCTAAGAACTACAGAAGAACCTTGTTTTACACACTACTGGGTATAAAAGTAACACAATTATGACACAGCTTAGGTCCTATTCAAAACTATCCTTGCAGGGAGCCACCAAAATCCAGAACCTGAACAGGAAACTCACAACCCTTCATACAAAATGCAACTGATGTACTTCATTATTGTGGAATCCCATGTTACAGCAATACTACTGAACTTAGTTTCCTTTAATTAGGAAAAGTTTCCTTAGTCTCCTATAATTAGGAAAAGACTTGAGCATATTTTAGATGCCAATACAATGGCATCCTAGTACTAGTTAAGATTCTCCAAAGCAGCAGCAGCAGGAGAGGGAAAAAAAAAATTTTCCTCTATGTGTAGTGCTAATCTAAGTTACTTATCTTTATATCACTTGCACAGACTTCCATTTTTATCCCCTCCCCCCCCCCTTTTAGGTGTCACTGTTGCTTACAACAAGCGAGGTCTGTATACAGACTTAAAGAATGTGTTTGGAGTCCAGGAAAAATACCAGGAATTAAAGTCTTTTGCAAACAAAGAAAGCAATCTATAAGAATATCTATTTTGTACCCACATCTATTTTTACATCTATCTGAAAATGCTACTGAACGGCTTGAAGAGCATCTCTTTCATGCATTACCTGGGAATCTACAAACAGTTGTATGTAGCAAGAGGCAGAGAGAGAGAGCAAACCCTGGTGGATTACAATGAACTGCTGCTGCAAGCATTTTCATCTGATCTCATCTTCAGGCAGGTTTTAAATGCAGAAGAAAAATATGCACAGACGTTTAATATAATTTTTAAGATATGTCAAAAAATAAAATTGTAAGATAGGCTGGGAATGCAGATCATGCAAAAATGAGCTCCCTGCACCTATAACATAAGATTAATTTATTATCTGACAGATGGCAGAAGGGAGGGGGGCAGAAAAGGAAAGACTGCTGATGCAGTAGTGAGCTTCCAGTATCTATAATCAAAGCCCCATATTTTCAGTTATCACACTGCCACAAAATACCTCCGTAGTCACACTCACTCCAGAATTTTCTCCACGTATTTCCAGTTTTAAATCATAGTAGTTCTAGACCTCATCACTATGCAGACAACTACAAAATGCAGAAAGCATCCACGTACTATTATTCTATCAACTGCTCAAGCCTACTTGCAACAGCAACTCCATGATGTCAAGCATCATAGCAAATTACCATCTTATTTGCTGTCCCAGTACTGAAAGCTGCTTTTCACATTTCTCCATGCTCTAAGACATTTTCTGTTCTTTCAGCAACTTCTACACTACAGTTATGGGTTGCCAGTACAAAAGTGGGTCATATTGAAAATGGAAAACCGTAGAATAAACCCAAATGCACTTAATGTAAAATTAAAAGCTCCTGCATTGACTGTATTCACCAGTTCCTCGTTTAATTTGCTGAACTCCACCATTTGCAAGATGTAAGCGATGCCATCACTGAATTCCCGCCTGCCACAGAAGTCAAAGGCTACCTGCGGTGTCACGTGAATTAACACAGGGCCCTGCTCATCCCGACATCAAATCCCTGGGTTTTTGCCCAAAGGTAAGCTGTGGCGAGAGGGAACCGAAGAAACGACTCACACAGCAGGTAAGACTCTAGTAACATGATTTTGGTACTTAGCGCAGATTACCGGCAAGAAACGTAGCGCCATCCCGCACATGGCCGAGTAGTGGGCGCCTGCGCGCACACGCGTGGGGGGAGCCCTCGCCCTGCGGTGCAAAGGTGCCCCGTGTCAAGGGCCACAACAGGGGATCAATAAAATGAAATGAAAAATGAAATTAAAAAAAGTTATAAAAAAAACCCAAGAGGCCCCCAAGCACAACTGGAAGGGTGTGCTGCCGGGGAAACCGGCCGACCCCGGCCCTCCCGCCGCAGGAGGAGCAGGCGCCCAGGGGCCTGGCCCCCGGGCCGGGCCGGGCGCCACCAGCCCCTCGCCCGCGCCGCGTCTCCCGGGCAACGGAGCCATTTTGACCGCTGCGCGCCCGCGTCCGCGGGCGGGGGGCGCCAGCCCCGGGATGGCGGCGGCGGCTGGGGCGGGGGCAGCCGCGGGATGGCGGCGGCGGCGGCGTTACCTCGGATGCTCCAGGTCCAGCGGTAAAACTCGAGGGTGTCATTCACCACGCTGGACACGAGGCCCGCGGCCCGGGGAGGGTCGGCGGCGGCGGCGGCGCCCATCGTGAGCAGCAGCAGCAGCGGCGGAGCCGGCAGACGTGTCTCGGTGCGCGCGTCCGTTGCCTCTGCGCCGGGGCGGCTGCTGCTGCTGCTGCCCTCCTAGAGCCGGGGATGTGATTTAAATCGCTATCTCTCTGTATCTTCCCTCCAGACTCCGCCTCGCTCCCGTCATCGGCTCCCGTGCCCCGCAGGC